>NC_051392.1:6779612-6797112 GCF_015228065.2 Penaeus monodon | reverse complement strand
ATGATTTTACAGTAGTGATGCATATAGTATGCTCCACACAATAGAGTATAGTATTATGATGCAATATAGTATGCCCGGCTCAACAGAACAGAATACTACTGCATTATTAAATGTTGTGTCTGTTGTAAAAATGAAAGTCCTTGTCAGCAATATTCTTACATATTAAAATTATCTTTCAGGCAGTATCTCTATGTTTCAAGTCTCTTCCTGCACATTGCATGCCTCACCAATGATATTGTAGCATTAATCATATACACTTGCTGTTAGGCACCTTATATATTATAACATGTTTCATAAAGCCACACTTCATACAAAATTACATTTTCATTTATCCTATAATATAATTTTTTATTTATATTATAAGGATTTTTCATCAGTAAAACTGATTATTAAATTTTACCCTAACAGGATTGGGTACAATAAGTAATTTTTTATCACTGCCAATCAAAATACGTTTAATAAGATGATGTCAGTAATTTTTCAAGGAGGTTAACAGAAACAAAGAAAATGTTCTCACAATATATCTCTAAAACTTCAGAAGCCTACTATGGGTTTAGAAAGCCAAACTCAAGAAGGATTAAAATCCTATTCATGATGGGTATCATAATGCATCAAATATGATTGCAACTATGTAAATGTAAATTACTGGCATGGCTTTCACATGTGCAGAGAAGATTTATACAAAGTATGAAAAAAAAATCAGGTATGCAAAAACAGCAAAATAGTTTGCAGTTTAAATAAAATACAAAATGTATAAGAATTGTCAAAGATAATACATACTGTTAAAGAAATGGCTGCATTTTGTGGAAAAGCCTTTATATCAGGGGTTCTCAGTCTTTGCATTAATGACCCCTTTCTCAAACATCAGCAACCCCCCTCCCCCAACATAATATTTGGGCTAAGAAAATAAAAATCAGCAATCTGTACAAGCTTCATTGATCTAACTGCAGTCCATTATTCTTGGATTAATGGACTATTTTCATAGGTTATTCTTAATATGAGTACTGAAGAATGCCTAGCAAAATGGTATATATACTTTTCCCCCCAAGGCTTTGCAACCCTCCTCTATATAAAGAGACAAAACAAGAAAAGGGCAATCACTGGCAATGAGTTACATAATCACTGATGTGAAACTTGGATTCTGGATGGAAAAATATGTAGAATTATTATTATTATTATTATTTTTAAAGAAACTAATGAGCTGCACTGCAATACAACTCAAATGACTTTGATTTCTCTTGAGATTATTTTAAATTGAAAAGATAAATTGTGTTAGATGAGGGTGATTTAAAATGTATATGGTTCTTTAAGACGTGTAATTGAGAATTGAATCGCACTGATAATACTGTATAGCAAAAAATCAATTAGTAAATTAAAGAGGTGAGAGATGTTGGTCATTATCAAGGAAAGATACCACTTTACAGTTTTTGAAGCTGTTATATAATACTAATAGAGGAAGTCACTTTTTTTTGAGGCAAGGCTTAAGTAATGTTTATAATGGTAGATTGGCAAATTACAGAGGATTATTTTAGTACTTAAGGATCTATATTCTTAATAGATGTTCTTATAAGACTATGCTGCATCAGACTAAGATTAGTTCTGTTATGTATTAACATGATCCATCAAGAATTTTAATTGCATTGATGTTTGTAATTAAAAGGAATGATTTGGTTGAAATATGATTTACAGAAATGAGAGAAAAAAAAAAATCTTTTTTCTTTTTTTTAATCACTGCAGAAGTAAATATCAGATCAAAACAAGAAAAAAATACATACAAACAGTTATTTCGATTTAGAAAAAGGAAGAAATACTTTACTACAAAAAATTATTTAATAAAACTGATTAAAAAAAGGAATAAAACATAAATTTATGCATATTACTGAAAAGACAAACACATTTATATTTTAAATTAGAAAAAATATACATGTAACTGCACAAAATCAGAAAAGAAGTAAATGCAAACAGATACTTCAATTTTAACCAAAGAGATTATTATTTATGCAAAGATATGTATCAGGGACTCAGCTGTTTGTTTTATGTTGCATTCTTAACTTTTACAACATTGTTTTTAAAAGGAGATGAACAACTTTATCATCACACTTATATGTATATTATTTATCAAAATATTATTGTTGTAACAGCTACAGTACATCGTTAATAATTTTATACTACTACTATTACTACTACAACAACTACTACAACTGATGATGATGATAATAATAATGATAATAATAATAATAATAATAATAATAATAATAATAACAATGATCATGGTAGTGATTATCATCATCCTCAATCACTGTTATCATTATTGTGATTATGATGATGGTTATTATTATATTATTATTATTATATTATTATTATTATTACTATTATTATTATTATTATTATTATTATTATAATTTTATTATTATAATTATTATGTTTAATATTATCATCATCTTCATCATCATCATCATCATCATCATCATATTATCATTATCATTATCATTATCATTATCATTATCATCATCATCATCATCATCATCATCATCATCATCATCATCATCATCATCACTGCTTTTAATTTTATTGATAATAATAATTATATAATTTCTTATTAATAATAATAATTATTATTATTATCATTACTAGTCATCATCATCATCATCATCATTTTTATTGATATTATTTTAAGTCTTAACAATACTTTATGATTAATATAGTATTAAATTGCATCTCCCCCTAATACGGTACGGAAATACAACACAGACAATGCAGCGAACTTGATGGGGAGATTAATTGAAATAAATAATGTGTACATCATAACTCAGCAAAAGGAAAGAATCTTTAGAATATTATGGGTAAGAAGTATATTAAAAATGCAAAAGAAAAATGTGAAGAGCGATCTGGATATGGTGCGCATAACACCTTTTTTTCGTAACATCCGGGAATTTGATATAGATATTGTTTATCCTAATAGATACATAAGTGTGTGTGTGTGTGTGTGTGTGTGTGTGTGTGTGTGTGTGTGTGTGTGTGTGTGTGTGTGTGTGTGTGTGTGTGTGTGTGTGTGTGTGTGTGTGTGTGTGTGTGTGTGTGTGTGTGCGCGCGTGCGTGCGTGTACGCGCGCGTGTGTGTGACATTATTAAGCGATGAAAAACTGTATGTGCGTGTGCGTGCGTGCGTGCATGCAAGAAGTGGTGAAAAGTATGTATGTGTGCGTGCGTGCGTGCGCGCGCCTGTGTGCGTGTGTTATACACGTGTACGCCAAATCAGTCCTTTTACCTGTATGGACGTCACACGGTATTGCGAGAATGTAATCATAAGACAAATAGTTAATCGATTGGGTATGTTATGCAACTCGGCGTTGCCTTCCAGCTCAGCTCGCTTGATAAGTCCTCCGAACAGCTGTGGAAAGAGACACCAGTTACATGCTTTAAAGGATGCCGTTCTTAGTCTTGCTAGACATTAATAAGAAGGCATAGCATCCACGAAAGTAATTTTTTTTAAGCTTTGGAGAGGGAGGGGGCAGCGGGGTGCTCCTCTCCCCTCCCCACCCAAGCTATACCAAATATGCTGCAAAGGAGAAACAATAAATTCCGTCCACTGACGTTTGTGTCGGGGAGCTAAAAGATTCAGGCTTAATCCGGATTTGAACCTATTGCGTTATGTCACCACTCCATTCTCTTTTTTGTTTCATTCGAAATAGTTAACATTTCAAAAGGCCGACTTTACACGAGTTTCCTATGTCACATTTTACTCACGAGCATTAAGGTTTGCCATGAGGATTTACGTTTCCAACATTCATTAAGGCTTCCCATGAAGATTTACATTTCCAACAGTTATTTCATAATCAGGCTCACTGAAAGGATTAGTTTATTTTCTTAAAACTATATGAACGAAGCATTTTTTAAGACAATAAATTTCTAATTGGAGCTTATTGGGTTATAAGTTACAGAATCATCTGAATCCTTATCACCAAAATACATGTGCGAATGTGCAACCCATGTAGATACAAAATGACTTTAAAATGGGTAAGGCCTTCAAATAGGAACTGAATAAAGCGTACAAAACCCTCCTCCCCAAGGAAACTGAAATGGTAAACCAGCGAAGCAAAATATATTAATATTGCAATTTCAGCTGAAATTTACGCTAAATATGTTTTTTACCAGACATAAAATCCAAACTCATTATTATTCCAATTACCATACTGCGTCCTGCTCCTTCATTAAAATTAAATGGTAGTAATATTCATAGTTTCTAATTAGTTGTAAAATGCGTCTCTTCCTCAAGCACACACCACTGAAGTTATTTATCATTAGTCTGTGTATTTTTTAGCTGACAAAATCCAAACTCATCATTATTCCCATTTTCACGTTTTAGAATTAATGCGTTCTACTCCTCCATTACAAATGAAATCAATAATATTCATAGTTTCAAATAAGTTGTAAAATGCTTCTCTTTCCCCTCCCTCGAGCACACACCGCTGAAATTATTTAACATTAGTCTGCGGTCTGACTGCTCGCAATATTCCTTTCCGTGAGAAAGAGAGGAGGTAGAGAGCCTATTTTGACTTTCCATGACTCGGGTTGTGTGGTTCTCCATCCTTCCTAAATGCATTTCATCGGTCTCTCAGAAGGATTTTACTTCTTTTTACTCGTTCTGCGCGGTTGCAACGTTGCATTTTTATCCTAAATTGACATGTGACACTGTCCATTGTTTGTATCAAAGCCCAGTTTCTTATTAACAACCACTGCCTTCAGTATTTGCATGCGCGATCATGATCCAAAATGAACAGTATAAATTGACCGAGCGAGATTTGTTCGAAAATGACCGAAAAAAAATAAAAGAATTGGTCACTCTATAAACTCCTCCTACAAGATCCTTCGAGTCCTTCAAAGTGACTGTAAGCCAGTCTTGCCCAGCCGTCAGTGGAGCAAGGATTGTGTACGTGTGCGTGTGCGAGTTGTTCTGCAGCGACTGTGAACTAGCGCTGGGATCATCGGCCTCCTCTAGAAAGCTTTTTGGGGAATTTAAATGTGATAGACTCCTAAGTGTGCGTTGGAGAAAAGTGTTCTTGTGTTTGTATGTGTGTGACCTGCTGACACGCGCTGGTCCCAATGCCAGGTATACATTTTATTTTTGGTGTTTATTTATTTATTTACCGTGTGTGGTATAAGTATCTCTTCCTTTGTATGTGATTATATTATTTGGCGAGAGAAAAGCTCATTTAAAATTGGTCGATTGTAAGGGAAATAGCCCCATCACAGGGAGAGTTGCGAAATGTCGCTGGATGGAGTATTTTTGTGCGACTGTTTAATCCATAAATACGTGTGCTGTATTTAATTTTTAAATGTAAGACTGTGCTATATTGGTGACATTAGTGACAGATACCACAGAGTGGTAAAAAAAAAAACAAGTTACGTGTGAACGACTACTTCGCGTTTTCTATCCTTTATGAAACAAAGATTCATACTTGTGAAATTGTGCCGAAAATATAAATATTTTCGGAATTACGACAACTTTATGTGTTGAAACAGCCACTTGAAATAACAGAGGATAGATTTGGAAACATATATGACACTGAAGTAGAAAATACAAAGAAAACAGATGTTTTTTATGTAAACGATTGAATTTGACGCGCCCCAGCTGTCATAAATTAACGTTCACGCGAGTGGTGCTTATCGTATTGTAACGCTTCTAACATTTGGTGTGTGAACCATGTGTTTGTATCCAAGGGTTTTTTTCTGGTGGTATTTCTTTATAGGATGATTTTTCATATCTTAGTGAAATAGATGCGTATAAAACAGCTGGATTGTCAGAGTCGTAGGCCTACAGTTTAGCACATAATTGGAAAGTTTGGGAAGACTGAACTAACTCATGAACTTCAGTATAAATACCTTTAATTTACTTAAAAGGAAATGCAAAGTGGTTATTGCGAATCGGATGAAGTTTTGACGCTGGTCTTTGATTTAAGAGTCAGGATAAAGTTACATTTTCAATCCGCACAATTAGACAATTAACTGAACAGATCTACTACCCCGATCAATATCGTATTAATTGTAAACTACTTAGTTACCCAACTAACAACCAGGACGCCGTACAACCCCGGCATTCACAACAGCAAAGGATTGAGGGAGTGTTTCTGCTTACTCACTAGGCATTGTGCGGGGATGCGCAATGGCTTCTCTCTACCAGGGTCACTTTCGCTCCCTCCTCCTCCCTCTCCTCCTCCTCCGCCATTCCTTTCTTTCCACGCCCGCCTTTTTTCTTTCCCTTTCGCTCGCTCGACGATCGCTCTCGTCTGCATCTCTCTTTCTCCTTGTTTCTCTCTGTCTGTCTGTCAGTCTCTCTCTCTCTGTTTCTCTCTGTCTGTCTGTCAGTCTCTCTCTCTGTTTCTGTCTCTCTGTTTCACTCCCTCTCCCTCCCCCTCCCTCCCTCTCCCTCTCCCTCTCCCTCTCCCTCTCCCTCTCCCTCTCCCTCTCTCTCTCTCTCTCTCTCTCTCTCTCTCCTCTCTCTCTTCTCTCCTCTCTCTCTCTCCTCTCTCTCTCTCCTCTCTCTCTCCCTTTCTCTCTCTCTCTCTCTCTCCTCTCTCCTTCTCTCTCTCTCCTCCTCTCTCTCTCCTCTCTCCTTCCTTCCTCCCTCTCTCCTTCCTCCCTCTCCCTCCTTCCTCCCTTCCTCCCCCTCTCCCTTCCTTCCCCCCTCCATCCCTCTCCCTCCCCCCTCCCTCCCTCCCTCCCACCATCCTTTCTTCCTTCTCCCACTCCTTCCCTTGCTTCGGCTTGCTTGCATACCTGACTGTCTGATGGAGTAAGTCCTGTTTGCTCGACACCCCTGCTCTCTCTCTCTCGCCCAGGAAGAGCACAATAAAAGCTTTTACAGGGCGTGGGCAGCAGAGAGCGTGTTCGTCGCGCTGTGTGTATGTGTGTGTAGTTCGTCTGTCTTGGTGCGTGTCTGCGAGCGTGGGTATGTGCATCATCCTTGGCGAGACGTGCCGCCAATGCCCCGGGTATTAGGGTAAGCCGAGGGTCGCCGTAGATGTGGAAGTTTAGTGAGGTCGGCAGGGCGGGATGAAGGTTAGGTGGGGTGGGGTTTGGGGGGTGAAGGACAGGTTAAAGAGAGGGAGTCAGGTAGAACTAGCAGACGGCGAGGAGGGAAGGGAAGGAGAGGGAGGAGGAGGAGGAAGAGAAGATGGGGGGATAGAACCGACGAGAAAGTTGACTGCGAAGAAATAAAAATATATATTAAGAGAGAAAGGATAGGGAAATTATCTGATTCGGTTTGTGTTGTCTTGACATGACAGTTAGCGAGAGGTAGAGTTTGGGGGAAAGGAAGGCTCAGGGATCGCGGGAAGAAGGATATGAGGGCAAAAAGGTAGGACGAGACGGGAGGGCAAATTGCCAACAGAAGGGAAGTTGACTCTGGCGGAGGTCACTGAGCCCTTTTCGTCGGACATGTTCTGCAAATTGACATAAGCCCTGGGATCCTCAGCTGCCGTTCCGTTCCCCGGCGTCAACTACACCCGCCTTGCCTGCGTGCTAACTCTTCTTCGCCCCCTATCTATCAACAGGTAGTTTTTTTTAACAGTGCGCGCTTAGATACACACACGGTCATTCATATACACGTATACATATACGCATACACATACGACACGCATACACATACGCACATGCATATACATACGCCCACGCATACACATAGGTACACGCATACACATACGCACATGCATACACATACGCACATGCATACACATACGCACATGCATACACATACGTACATGCATAATATACGCACACGTATGCACATACGAACACGTATACACATACCTACACGCATGCACATACGCACACGTATACACATTGCGTACGTACACAAACACTCGCGCACACTCACTCTCACATGAATATGAAGATAATGTGTATGTTTATGTTTGTGCAATATGTGTTTGTGTATATCAGTCTGTCTGTGGCTGTGTTAATGAGTAGCCTTGTGTGGCGTTTCTGGTTAGTATGGCGGTTATTATGTAGGTTAGTAGGATATGCTGCATCTAGCTGAGGTGAAGTGAAGTGTGTATTTGAAGTGTTCGATGGCAGTACTCCATAAACCTGTAAAACAATAAAACCATTTCGTAAGGGCAGATGGCACATGTTAGTAATGAATTATTTGATGGCTATTTATGGTTTCTTTGTTCACGCGCGCGCGCACACACACAGACACACACACACACACACACACACACACACACACACACACACACACACACACACACACACACATATATATATATATATATATATATATATATATATATATATATATATATATATATATATATATATATATGCATGTATATTCTCACCGTGTTTTATCCCACGGTCCAAGTATTTGTGCTAACAAGACATGACAAACACAATTTTGCTGACATCACCCATTGTCACTTGTGAAGTGATCATTCACTTACATTCAAATAGACTGTGAACTTACTAGGTGTAAATCTTCGCTACTTTCACACAGTTTCGCCTATTGAACATTCACTCATTCAGACTTAACTCTCGTGCAACTAAGCTGGTGATTCACTGATTCAGCAAAAGTACAGCACTCCGTTTCAGATCTTTATTTGTCTTAGGAGGATGAAATACCGGTAATAGTACGTTCGAGATGGGTTAGGAATTTAGAAGTGTTGTGTAACCAGTTTGAGTCTGACTTTTAACATTTTGTAATGGTTAAATCTGAGAATGGGCAGCCTGAGTGTAGGCTCATCCATTTTCCACGAAGTTGCTAAGCGTGTTGGTTCCAAGCAAGTTAAAAAGGTCAGGTTGTAGTTTCATATTATAAAATCTAGGCGTTAATGTCGTAATTATATATATTGTGACTGTGGTTATCATATATTCAGTTATTGATAGGTACCTAGATAACTCAAGTCACTGGGCTAGATTTTGTCACGAAAGATGCAAAATGAATTTACTTGATGCATGCTTTGGGGGGAAAGAAATGACGCAAGACATATAATTATCATTTGTTTTTGTATAACGTAGAATTTTAGGAAAATGTGTCGCAAACATTTCCTACTCCTGTGTATGGAAAGATACATTGGCATGATTTTATTTTGGTTAGAAATCCCACGCGTGCGGTGACGTAATAGGGTGAACTGTCACCAAAGACAGGTTGATGAAAGTTGTTTTAGCACGGATTAAAGACGAGTTCTTACTGGTTTGTATGGGTGTTCTCTGGGTTGGTATAAATTTTTTTAAAGGAGATATAAAAAGTCACTGTGTGTGTGTGTGTGTGTGTGTGTGTGTGTGTGTGTGTGTGTGTGTGTGTGTGTGTGTGTGTGTGTGTGTGTGTGTGTGTGCGCGCGCACGTGTACGTTTGACATGTATATTAACTCTGCCTACAAAATAATGACTTCGCTTACGTAATCAGCCTAATTCCAAAGCAAGCATGCAAAGGTCACTTCCTTTTCTGTTATTATTTCTGCAATGCGTCTTCACGGTTTGCAAGAGCATTAACCTTATTGAAACGAGACCGAGCCAATACACATTGCATGCTTTTTATTACGTAAACTAGGCATAGTGGTGGTTTAATTTTCTTCTTAGCCCTGTTCAGCTTATTTCTTTTGTCAACATAGTGTGTTTTATGCTGCGTATGAAAATTATATTATTTTGAGTTGGTTGTTATTACTTTATAAAATACTTCATATTGCTAGGCAACCAGATTCTGTACCAACCCGATTAAATGAACTGCCTTTAGAATGATAACTGTGAAGTCGTTAAACAGGAAAGTTGTGCCCTTAAGTCTGGTCAACATTTTTTTCTGAAGTCAAATATCAAGTGTCACTCTGCTTATGCGCCCGACCTGTTTCGCTGTAGGTTAGGATAGGTTGATCGGGTAAGGTTAGGTTAGGTTAGGTTAGGTTGATCGGGTGGCCGTGTGTGTGTGTGTGTGTGTGTGTGTGTGTGTGTGTGTGTGTGTGTGTGTGTGTGTGTGTGTGTGTGTGTGTGTGTGTGTGTGTGTGTGTGGGTGGTTCTTAGGTCCTGTCCCTATCCTGCCTAGTTGGAACATGATCGCACTAGGATATGGTCGATGAAACAGAGGGAAAGTGGGAAGGAAGGAGAGAGAGGGAGAGGAAGGAAGGTAAGGAGAAAGAGGAAAGGGAAGGAAGGGAGAAAGAGGGAGGAATGAAGGAGAAAGGAGAGAGAGAGGGAAGATGGAGAGAGAGACGGGGGGGGGGATGAAAGGGAGAGAGAGAAAAGGAAAGAGAGAGAGAGAGGGGAGAGGAGAGGGGAAGGAGAGAGAGGGGAGAGAGAGAGAGAGGAAGGAAATCAAGATGCATAGTAAACAAAATTGCCTGCAAGCAACCAGGCAAGTTAGCAGAGGGACATATGAGCAGCAAAAACGATGAGCAGGCAAGCGCACGCACGCGCAAGCCAGACAAATATAGAAAGCAGAGACCAATATGGAAGCGGCACACGACCGACCCCCTTCTCTTCTCTCGTAAAAAAAATAAAATGATGTCCTCATCGTTCAGGCGAGAATATCAAGACGAAAGAAAGGAATATTATGAATGATTTTCCTTTCTTTTTTCATCCCAAATAAACACGTGGAATTTTACCGCGTTTATTGTTGCCAGTGGTGAAGGAAGAAGCACTGGGGGGGTGTGTGGGTGACCAGGTTTGTCTCTTGGGTGGAGAGGAGAGAAAGAAGAGCAGAGGAGGAGTAGGAGTAGGTAGGAATAAGGGAGGAAGAGGGCGAAGATAAGACGGATAAAGGAAGAAAGGGAGAAACAGGGAGAGGAGAAAGAGGCAGGACCAGAAGTTATGCAACAGTTGTGAATCGTGTGCGTGCGTGCGCGCGTGTGTGTATGTGGAACAGGAACTGGTTTGCAAACTGGACAGTCGGGCTGGAAAAGCTTTTTTTCTCTTCCTTTTTTTTCTTTTCTTTTCTTTTCTTTTCTTCTCTTTCCTTGTTCATATTTTACGCGATGATGTCAAATGAGCACTCCGAAAAGCAGGGACTTGGCTAGGGTGTAAAAGAGACTTGTATAGGGCGTTGAGGGAAGCTATACGGGGTATCTTGTTCGTCCAGACCGGCTTGGGTTTCCGATAGCACGGAGGCCTTACGATGCCCCGGGTGTATCATCTTCGTGTTGTATTGTATTGCCTTTGAAGGGTGGTTAAGGCTGAGGGGAGAAGGGAAGGGGAGGAAGGGAGGGAAGGAGGTAAGGGGAAGAAGGTAGGGAAAGGGAAATGAGGTAGTGGGAAGATGGGAGGGGGGAGGGAGTCAGACACGTAGAGAAGAAAGGAGAGAGGAAGGGGAATGTGAAAAAGGGGAAGGGGAGTGGGACAAACTAGAAAAGAGGGGAGAAAGAAAGGAAAATGAGGCGAGGGGAAGGAGAAGGGGGCGAGAGGATGGGGAGAAATGAGATAGAGTTGTCACGTCATTTCCCTTCGGATTTTCTCCCTAATGAGTGCGTGTGTACGTGCTTGTCTGCTTGCTTGCCCTTGTCTCTGTCTCTCTCTCTCTCTCTCTCTGCCTACGTGCAGTTCTCCATTATTTTCTCCCTTCTTATTTCTTCTAAGAATTTGTCTTTCCTCCCATTGTTTTATCATCATGTTTGTTTTCCTGTGTCGTCTTTTCTCATTACCATATGCTTCTGTGTAAGTCGGACCATCAGGTACTTCTGTGTATGCAGTCTGTGAGTGTTTTTTTGTGTAATTGCACACACAGACACACACGTACATACATAAATACATACACGTATTCTCGGATATTTAGGATTAACGAAACCGAAGAAAATGAGCTGTAACACTTGCATCACTATTAAAAAAAAAGTCTCGGCACTTCGGAGGTCATCGTGAATAAGGACTCGGTTATGATGAAGAAATCACTGGACAAAAGAAGAATTAGAGTAGTTAGTCCTTTTTTAGTCTATTTTTTTCTTTTCTTTTTTTGTTAGTGACAGTCATGTTTTATATTTTTTTCTGAGAGGATGTTAAGATATTACAAAAGTCCGTGAAATTTCGCCAATGGGATTTTTAAGTAGCACAGCCGAGTTATTTTTTTTTTTTATTGTGAGACTTGTAGTATTTTCTTATCATTCACATAATGATAATAATGATCGTCATTATTATTGTCGGGTTTTTATTATGTCGGCGATTAAGATGATTTATGAACAGGATTATTACTATTATAATGACAGTTACTGTCACAGTTAATGACAATTATGAATCTCCTTGCGGTTTCTCATATTACGATAATCATTATTTTCATTCATTTTATTATGCTTTTTCATTCTTGTAATTATCATTATTACCAGGGAAGAGGAGAGAGGGGAAAGAAGTGCGAGAGGGAGAGGGAGAAGGGAGGAGATGAGATGGGAAAGAGACGTTGGGGGAAGAGGGGAGAGGAGGGGATAAAACTGTAGGGGGAGGAGGCGGGCAAGAGGAGAGAGGAGGGGATAGAGACGCAGGGGAAGGAGAGGGAGAGGGGAGGAACGAGGCGCAGGGAGAGAGGCCTTGCAAGGCGCACGCCCTCGCGGAGGTGCGGGCGGCGACGGCGGCGATGGTGGTGGTATTTAAGCGCTTGTGGTCGGTCGCTGTGTTTGCCATCAGGATGATTAGTCAGGCCTGGCGGTGCTTTGCAGAGGCCAGAGGGGGAGGGGGTGGGTGGGGAGGGTGTTGGGGAAGAAGGGGAGGACGAGGGAGGGTGCAGGAAGGGGAGGGGGTGAGGAAGGGAGAGGGGGGAGGGGACAGGAAGGAAAAAGGAGGGAGGAAGACGGGGGAAAAAGATAAGGAGGTAGGGAACTGGGAAGGATGGGAAAAGGAGTAGAAGGAAGAGATGGACGGGGAAGGGAAGGTAGGTAAGAGGAAGAGGAAGGAAGAGGGATAGGAGAAGAGAAGGGGGAAGAAGGGAGAATTGGAAGATGTTATAAGGAAGAAAGGAAGGTAGGAAAAAGAGGCGGAGATTAAGAACTAGATAACGTACGGGGAGAAGCGAGAAGGCCAACAAGAAAAAAAAGGAAAAAAAGTATGCAGTTGAAACAAAAAGAAAGGAAGATGATATGATAAGAAAGAGAGGAAAATACGAGGAGGAGAAGGAGGAGGAGGCGGCGCAGTGGCAAGAGAAGGAGAGAGGGGGAGAGGGAAAGTGTGTATGTGTGTGTGTGCGTGTATAAGTGCGTGCGCGTGGACGAGGGTCGCCGACCTGTGCGAGTTCATGGTCAAATGGTCAAAGTGAGGTTAACGCTGTATCGAGGACTCTTATTGTGAATTTTCGGTGTCTGTCAGTTGTCGTTGGTCGCTTTGGGGTGGTTTGTGAGTTTGTGGTTGGTGTGGTAGGTCAGGGGAGTTGAGAGTAGGGGGATAGGTGAGTAGGAATGGGTGAAGGTCGTGGGTTATTTTCTGTGCCAGATATCGTATTGGGTGTGAAGTCAGTTCTGTGTGTCCTTGTCTCTTCGCTTCTCTTCTTTTCTCTTCTTTTGGCTTATCTCCTCTCCCACCCTTTTCTTTTTCCTCCACACACACATTCTCTCTCTCTCTCTCTCTCTCTCTCTCTCGCTTTTCATTTTCCTATTTACCTCTTATTGTCTTTTTTAATTCTCCTTTATCTCTACCTCATTAAGCATATACGAGATAAGATAAAGAAACAAAGAAAAGAAAGTAGAAAAATAAAGAAAAAAAAAGACAAAGAACTTTGAACAAAAACACATCGTTCCCCTATCGGAAGTTCAGTGTGATTGTTTTCTTCAAAGCGTTAAAATTCCCAGCACAGCGACACGTGGATTTCATATCTTTGAAAGTAAGAGTGAGAGTGAGGGCGAATGTAGGAGAAAGATCAGTACTTGTTGGAAGGATTTTGTGTAGGCTGCTTTTATTTATTATTTTTTTTGTGTGTGTATGTGTGTGTTTGCAAAATTAGCTGCGTGAGTGCTTGCATGCATTTCCTTAGCCTCGGGCAGGGGGCGCAGGTGTGTGGTTTTCGTTAAACCGCGATGGGGAAACTCATCTGTATTGTATTTTTTTCTCCCTCTCTCTTCCCTCCGTGTTGAGTCACCGGTTCATTGATCAGGTGTGAATGAGGACGTGGTTTTAATGGGAGGTTACTTCATTAAATCCTGTTGCAGGTTGCAGATTCCTCATCCTTCCTCTCCCCTCCCCTCCACCCTTCAGCGTCTGCCCTTGAGCGCCCTAGGCATCTAACGCCGGTGATTTCTTTTCTGAAATCGAGAGTGTCGTAGATAATAAGCAGACAAGAAGAAAGGGAAATGATTAAAAAAAAACGTGATGAGTAAAACAAAAAAAAGTTTAAAAAGACAGAAAATCGTGAAATCGAGAGTGAAGACAATACCTTCGGCTCGAAAGTCCTTCTCTGCCTCTCATTAGTGCTCGTGCAACCGCAAGAAACAGGCAAGAAGGCGCAAGCAGTCTGCGGTGTTGGTACCGAGGGGCTGTTGCTGTGGTTCCCAGGATGTGGTATTCGCAGGCCGGGAATTTATGAACCAGTTTGCGGACGTTAGCTCATGGTGTCAGGTGCATAGGCGTTATATCCCCCGAGAGTGGACGGCGTGGTGTTAGCAGCCTCGGCCCAGCGATGTGTTAGACGTGTTAGCAGCAGTGCGAGGCTAGTGGATCAGTGTTCGAATAAGAAGCAGGACAGGATTAATAGAAGTGACCCCAGTGACGACGTGGGTCTTGTTAAATAATAATGTCAGGCCCACAAAAAGAAATTGTGTAATGGTGTTACTCGTGGCAGTGGAAGTGACAGGCTGAAGAAATCAGATCGGCGCGGTGGTGTTATGTTAGATTCAGATAAATGAAGTCATAGACGTTTATAGTCTTAGATGTACTTTAGGGAAACTGGATCAGTAAAAAAATAGTCGGTAGTCAGTATATTTCCCTTGGATTAATAGAACTAGGCCCAACTTTAGTTGTTTTTGCACATAGACACACGAAAATGAATTCAGTCATGTTATACCCACAGAATAAAACTCTGTGAGAACTCTAAATCGTGTTCAAAAGCAATGTTAAACTCACAGGTGTTAAGTTGTTTCCGCTGACCTTATTGTGACCTGACACCGTCTCCCCCTCCCCCCCGTCCACCTCTGTAACCCGTGTCTTTCGTTACTCATTTCTGCAGTTTTATATTGAGCCTTTGTAAATTTTCCTCGGTGGAAAATGGGAGGGGAGAAGGAGGAATAACAATAGTAGAGGAATAAAAGACCAGAAAGAACTGGAATGTGAGAACAATAAGAGGAGAAAGAGATAAGGAATGAGCAGAAATACTCATACGGACGAAAGTGTAAGAAAAGGAAGACTGGGAAGATGTTGAAAAGCAGAGGTTACACCTTGTACAACACTCGTTGTTTTGTTCCTTGTCACGTCATGGCGTTGCTTCGCTTTGTGCTTCTGCGTTATGTCCAGGCACGCTTCCTCGCCCGGTGATTGGTTAGATGTTCCATACCTCGTTTGTGATTGGCTGGGAAATCTCGTGCTTTTGTAACTGGTTGTGTTCTACCGCGTTTCTTGTTGGCTGGTTGTTTTCTCTGATTGGCCAGTTAAAAATGTTCATATGCCGACCAGTGTTCCCTTCTTGACCTCTGATTGGTCGAATTCATGCATTCTTGCAATCCTCGTCGATGATTGGCTGCCGAGACCTCTGATGACCTTCCGGCCTGTCCTGTCGCCTGTTACAAGCACACTTCCCGACACTTTCATTATCATTTCAAACCCCAATGAATTATGTGATTATCGGAGCGGGATTTAATAGCTGTTGTAAGTCGCGTCGCGCAGTAACACGGGAATGATTAAGTTGAATTAACGGGTAATTGCACTTTATTGCAGCTTGTCAGCGCGTTGATTATATTATCATATACGGAAGGGGCGGGGGTGGGCGGAGGAGGATTCTCGACTTGTAAAGTGCGCGTGTTAAAGTGGGCGGAAGTTGCGGGCGAGGTGGGCAATTTAACTCTCCTAGTGCATGTGTGAGGTCAGGCAGCAGGGGACGTGCGCAGTGTACTATTGTATGTCTAGTAGCCTGGGTAGAAGGCTGGTTCGTTATCTTATGCCCGATAAGTCTTTATCCATTTGTTCTCTGTTTCTTTTGCTCTCTCCTTTTATTGTATATCTTTTATTTTTCCTTTTTACTCTTTCTCTACTCTCTCTCTCTCTCTCTCTCTCTCTCTCTCTCTCTCTCTCTCTCTCTCTCTCTCTCTCTCTCTCTCTCTCTCTCTCTCTCTCTCTCTCTCTCTCTGTCGCCTTCTCCCTCTCCCTCCCCTCCCCTCCCTTCCCTTCCCTCCCCCTCGCCCTGCCTTGCATCCCTTCCTTTCCCCCCACACCCCAACCACCCACTCTCCTTTCCCCCCACACCCCACCCACCCACTCTCCTTTCCCCTTCCCTCCTTTCCCCCTCCTTTCTCTACGCGTGTTTCTCCGCATACAAGTATGTCCGTTTTTTGGCGGCTCATCTTCATCAGGGTTACATTAAAAAAAAAATACTTTTCTCATTTTTACCGGTCAGTCCTGCCTCTAATGATCTCAGTAAATGAGAAACAACTTGTCGTGGTTGTAATTTTTTTATTGTGTAAAATTTAGGTGTAAATCGTAGCCGATTGCCCGAATCCAAAAAACACAGAGGCATTTCCTGTACCTGTAAAGTCTAGACATCTTCACTATTCTCACCGTGTGGTATACTCTACCACACGGTGGTAGAGTATACCCACCCCCCTTTAAACCCACGTGTTCTTTTCATTTAGCGGATAATAGTTGTCTTTTATTGTTTAAATATCTCTTTTATATCAAGTTGCGTTGCACCTGCTCGGTTATTGCATCGTTGTTATCAGTTTTCACAGTTTTCTCACTCGCGGGATGGGGAGGAGGGAGAGAAGGATAGGAAATACCAGAAATAAGTACGTTCCTTATAAGCTTGAGGTTGTGGAACGAGGTAGTGATGGTGGAACGGGGAAAAGGGGGATGCTTAAGCGATGGTAGTATGTGGTAAAGGGAATATTGCTTGATGAAAAACGCATAAGGGGTGGTTAGGGAGTATGTGTATATAGAAATATGGGGAAGATAAGAATAAGTGCCGTAGAATTACGTTAAAAATGTATAAAGGCTATTAGGAGAAGTGGTTTAGAATGAGAAAAAAATTGCATAAGACGTGTTTAGGGAGTGTTAGCACAAAGTAGAAAAAGGGAAAGATGTTTAGGAGAAGTGATACAGAACTAGATAAAGAACGCATGACGGGTTGTTTACGGAGTATTAGTATAAAGCAGAAATAAGGGAAAGATGTTTAGGAGAAGTGATACAGAATTGGATAAAAGGATAATGGCCGGGGTAAATGCACAGGACTCTAGCTATGGAGCTTCCTGTCAGGATGCGTTCAGGATTCCTATCGTAGCAGGATGAGAGTCCTACTGGAAATGCCTTGAGCGCAGGCGTGGTCATCCTTTAGGAGAGGGCGTGCGCAAGGAACCTCGATGTGTCCAAGATGGACGATAATTTTTTTGAAAGAAATTTTCTTG
>NC_051392.1:6769612-6772112 GCF_015228065.2 Penaeus monodon | reverse complement strand
GAATATATATAAGAGGTACCTGGTTTGCACCAAGTGGTCGGCGTGGCGGTGGTTGGGGGTGTGGAGGAAGAAGGGGAAGGGGGAAGAGGAGGGGGATTATAAAGGGGATAGGGGAAAGGGGATAGAGAGGAAGGACGGGAAGAGGGAGGGGGTGGTAGAAGGGAGGAGGAAGAGGAGAGGAGAGGAGGGTGGGGACGAGAGGGGGGAGGGGAAGGTGAAGGAGATTGCAATGTGGAAAGTAGGAGGAAAAGGGAAGATAAGGGACTTATTTCATCAGATTTAGCCATTGCAGCGACATGCAACGAAATGGCAATTGCCAGAGTTCGGTGAGAAGAGGAATGTTATAGAGACAGACAGACAGACAGAGATAGAGAATGAAGGGAGTGTCTGTGTATGTGTATGTTTTGTTTGTATGTTTACTCGTACAAGCGTGTATATTTATGCGCATGCGTGTGTAGGTATGAAACTCTCTCTCTCTCAGTCACAAACGTTGTAAGTAATAAGGGCGCTTCAGGGTATGTTTGCGGAGGCCCAGGCGAAGGTCAGGTTTCTTAGAAGGTCAACATTTTTCTTGTGAGGAGGCTGTTGCGTAAACCCTGTTATTGGAAGACGTCGTGTGTGGATGTCCTGTGTTGCGCGTATTGACTTCGATTCCCCGGCGCGATCAGCTGGCGATTGGGTGGGATTGGGTTGTAACGTTAGTCTGGATCGCAAGCCTTTTTTTTTTTTTTTTTTTTTGGGGGGGGGATTCTTGTGATTCTTTTTTTTGTGATTTGGTGGTATAAGTAAATGTATTAAACATGAGATACCAATCCAAAATGAGATGTTGAATTAGGTTTGATTTTTCTAATGTTAATTACGTTCTGAATTAAATGTAAAATGCTATTCTAAAAAAAAAAAAAAAAAAAAAAAAAAAATATAATATATATATATATATATATATATATATATATATATATATATATATATATATATATATATATATATATATATATATATATATAATTTATCCACGCAGAAGCATACTTTAATATTTTTATCAGTCCATCATGAAGGCCTCAATCTTTATCAGTTCCTCAATCAATGTTTATCAAGGCCTTTTTGCATTTAGATCGACACGAAACATGGAACACAAGCGCTCTACTTAGATTTAGTCACCAACTCTGTCACCAGGTTAGTCATCCAAAAGGAGCTCCCAACCAGACAAACAGGCTCGGGGACTTTCGTCTGCCAGTCAGTCACTCGCTCTTTCCGACGGTAAAGTTTGTGTGATGTTTTCGCTTCTCCACACATGCTGAGGGGAACCATAAAGCTGTATCTGTTGGAGATGGTGATCTTTATAGCCTTCCCCACCTCTCCTCCTCTTCCCACCCCCCTCTTCCTTTGCTCATTCCCTTCTTCTCCTTCTCTCCTTTTCCCCTTCCCCCTTCTCCTTTTCATCCCTCTCCCTCCCTTCTTCCGTCCCTCCTCTCCTCTTCTCCCTCTTCCCCACTTCCTCACTCCTCCTCTACCCCTCCCCCCTCTCATCTCCCCTTCCCTCTCTCACCTCCCCTTCCCTCTCTCACCTCCCCTTCCCTCTCCCCATCCCCTTCTACCCTTCCCCTCCTCTCCCCCTCCCCTTCCACCCTTCCCCTCCTCTCCCCCTCCTCCCACACCCCCTAGCCTCAAAGGACCCTGAGGTGGAAAAGGAACCCTGAGGGACATAGGAGGCTGCCTGTGCGTGTATTTGTGGACTAAAAGCACACACCAGACCTAACTGAGGGATGAGGTTAAAGTATCTTTTTTTATGGCGTGTCAGTTGCGTCTGCGAACTCGACACAGGATCTTAAGCGCTGAAATACGTTCGCAGTGTGATTTTTGTTGTCGTTGTTGTTGTGGCTGTGCGAACAAGTAAATCAAAATAGTGGACTTGATTTCTATGTGGTTTCTATGCAAACAAGTAAAAACAAAAATATCGGACTTGTTTTCGTGATATGATTTTTTTCCCATGCGAGCAAGTAAACAAAAATGGACTTTTATTCTGAAGAAATAAAGGATATGAAAATAAACAATTACAAACCGCATCCTTTTTCATCCCGATCATAAAAAATTCAGGAAAAACAGATTGTGTTTCCATTAACATTTGAGATCGGAGGTAAAAGACAGGTCTTGATAACTGGTTTATACGAGTATATGGGTATAACTGGGTACGATTTACTCTCACGAGTGAATGATGCGAGTGAAGGTATTGTATTACTGATGGAAATAACACATACTCACACACTCACTCACTCACTCACTCACTCACTCACTCACTCACTCACTCACTCACTCACTCACACAGACACACACACACACAAACAAACACACACACACACACACACACACACACACACACACACACACACACACACACACACACACACACACACACACACACACACACACACACACACACACACACTCGTTCACTAATTCACTTCCCGCGACAAGGGTGTGGCCTAGGGTGTACAGAGATGTA
>NC_051392.1:6754612-6767112 GCF_015228065.2 Penaeus monodon | reverse complement strand
AAAGATAAAGCTATAGGGGAGTGGGGGAGAGGGAGTAAGAACTCAAAACAAAAAAAACTAACTACTCAACGGGGAGAAAGTACAGAAAAAAGAAAATTCGGCAGATAAATAAAACACTGGTGCTTCATTCTAAGTCAAGGGGGACCAGTTAAGGGAGACCCATTTGCAACCCGTAGATAGAGATGAAAATGACCCTGTAGGACGCGCCCCAAGGTCATATGGAGTTGAACGAATGACGTAACAAATGAGAGGAGTGCCCAGGCTGCCGGGGGGGGGGGGGTATGGGAGGTGTGGGTGAGGAGTGCCCAAGGATTGGTGGGCGGAGGGAAGGATATAGGAGGAGTGTAGGGTGAGTGACTAGGTTAGATGGGGGAGAGGACGCGACGTGTGGGGAGGGGTGGGGGGAGGAAAGGGAGGTGTGGGCTTGGTTGGGGGAAGTATATGGGGGGAGGAGTATATGGGAGGTGTGGGATGGATGAGTGGGTGAGGAGGATGGGGGAAGGAGAAGGATATGGGACGTGGGCTAAGGAGGGCGGGGGAGTGAGATGGATGAATGAGGAATGCCTGGGAAGGGAGAGAATAAGGCGGATGTAGGATGGGTGGATGAAGAGTGCCCAATGTGGAGGAAGGATATGAGAGGTTTGGGGTTTCCGAAGGATATAGGATGTGGGAATGGGTGGGAGAGAATACAGGAGGAATGCCCACGCTGGAAGGGGGGGGGAAGGGGAAGAACATGGGAGTGGAGTGGGTGAGTATGTGGATGAGGAAGGGGAGGTCACAGCGTGCACAGGGTGGGGTGGGGGTGGGGGGTAGAGAGGAGAGTGCCGATATTTCACGTCGTTGCTTTAGAAAGAGAAGGTTACAGGTGACGATTCCAAGGAAATCACATTGTTACCGGGGTGCAGTGATACAACAGTGGTACCATTACCAGCACCGAGTGATATCTAGCTTGGGAATACCAGTGCGATGACGTTGTTCCTGATGTGTGTGGTGGCAGCGGTTTTATGAAGATGGACGGCTGGCAAAGGGATCCCGAAAGTAAACATACATTTTACAGGCTATGGATTACTGTGAAAGCCATAATGCTCTAGATTGTACAGTTGTAGATACCACGGTATAAATGCAAAGCTTACGTTGTGTATAATGTTATTCAGAAGTTCTACTATACGCTACGCTGTTGATATATTGTGTGATGTACTGTGCGAATGTTGATATATGGTTTAGTTTTTATGTACTTATACTGTATAACTAAGTCCTGGTTGGGGTCAGAGTCCAATTTTATTATGTCAAAACGAATCTCTGGGAATAATTTTATGTTCGTGTCCTCTTCATTTTTTTATGTGCGTTTTTACTTTATTATTTTCTGTAGTGTACAAAAGATTGCTATTGAAGCAGTGAATTTCGGCTCAGCAGAGACGATGAAAATGTTTAAGCTGAAATTATTTTTAAAGTGAACGGTTAAATAGATATCATGATACCGAAAATAGAACAAGTCTCAATCAAGTACACAGTAAACACCCACACAACAAAAACAGTATGCTCATTTGCGATAAGCCACAGTGCACTATTTAAAAACAAATGATACCGTTTATAGTGTTTTGCATCCATTGTTGATCGAGAGACGAAATGTTTTATTAATAGAATAAACCCACACACATACCCTCTCAAAAGCGGGTATGTGCGTGAGTAAGTGTAACAGCGAACACGTACTAGAGAGAGAGAGAGAGAGAGAGAGAGAGAGAGAGAGAGAGAGAGAGAGAGAGAGAGAGAGAGAGAGAGAGAGAGAGAGAGAGAGAGAGAGAGAGAGAAGTTGTGTGTGTATGCGTGTCTCTTGTGTCTGTTGATGTATGAAAGACGAGGAGAAGGAGGGGGGGGGGGATATTAGGCTAACGAGGGTCAGTTAATGTGCCAGACGCAACCCGCCGAGTCAGTAAAGGCGTCAGAGTTGTCCCCTGAGTCAGTCAGATGAGTCTGGTACCGAGATACCCCCCCCCCTCTTTTTTTAGGGGGAGGGGTGAGATATCGGAGACGTGTGATCCTGAAAGCAAATATTTTCAGCACATACGTGTAAGATGATGTGTTGATAGGCTGAAGAGGAGGCGATAGGTGTGAAGAGGACAGGTCAAGATTAAAAGAAAAGAGAGAGAAAAAAAAAACAAGCCTGGATTTTTTAAAAACTTGAACACGAAGCGATTGAATACTTTTTGTGTGCGAAAAAAAATATATTTTTCGTGTTTTTTAAGTTCTGATAAGATCGTACCATGCATGATTAGAAATGTTTGAGTACGAAGAAAGTCCAGATTTTTTGTTTGTTTGATAAGAACATAAAGAGATTAGGAGGAGGAGGGGAGGGGTTAGGAGGGAGAGGAGAGAGGGTTGGGAAGAGGAGGAGAAGGTGGTGGAGGTGGTGGTGGTTAGGAGGGAGAGGAGGAGAAGGAGAAGAAGAAAGCGGAGGAAGAGGAGGAGGAGGAGGGATCAGTAACCCACACCAGCGTCAAGTGGACAACACAGCCAGTCTCTGAAAAGCCTCTGACTTACGCAATCTTGCAAGTTTCTGTGTGGTGATTGACAATAGCATGATTATACCATTCGGCCGACAGTCGATCTTTCCAGGGGGGGGGGGGGATTCGGCGAGAAAGAGGGAGAGGGAGAGAAATAGGGGAGATAGAAGGAAAGAGAGCAATATAGGGAGAAATAACAAGAGACAGACAGACGGACGGACTGTTTGCAAATGAGGTCTCGGGGGGGAAAAAGTGAGATGGAGAGATAAGAAGTTAGAGAGAGGGAGAGAGTTTGAGATTGAGAGACAGACAGACACACACAGACGGAGAAAGAGAAAAAATAAGAAAGAAAAAAAGAAAATGTGTGAGAGAGAGAGAGAGAGTGGAGACGGAGAAAGAGAAAAAATAAGAGAGAGAGAGAGAGAGAGAAAGAAAGAAAATGAGAGAGAGATAAAAAAAGAGAAAGATACTGACACTGAGAAAGACAGAAAGACAGCGACCGAGACAGACTCTGCCTCCTGTTGCCTCGATGCCTGTTGCTCCGGTGATGAGCAGCTCTCTCGTCGCTGGCTGAGTTTAACTGTTAATGATATCGGGGATGTTGCAATGGTGCAATCCTTGGGGGGGGGCTTTGATGAAGTGCAACGTGGGTGCAATTGCGGGCGTCGTGTGCACGGCAGTCGGTTCGGCGGCGCTTATGATCGCGTTTAGTTGTTGTGGTTGACTTGAGACGGTTGGAAGGAGAGTGGCTGAAGGGAGGGAAAGGGAAAGGAGAAGGAGAGGGAAAAGAAGAAGAAGAAGAAGAAGAGAGAGGAAGGAAGAAATAGAAGAGGAGAGGAAGAGGGAGAAGAAGAAAAAAGAAGAGAGATAGGAAGGAGGAAGAAGAGAAGGGGCGGGAGGGGAGGGGGGAGACGAAGAGAAGGAAAGGGGGAAAGGAAGCAGAAAAACAAAGAGTGGGACAGAGAAGGACGAGGGAGAGAAAGATGGATAGGTGAAGAGGGAAAGAGGGAGATAGAAAGAAACTCAATATGTGAATATGTGTTTGAGAGAGACCTACAGACAGACAGACAGAGAGACAGACAGACAGACATACAGAAGGAGGTAAACGAGAAAAAGGAACAAGTTAAGGAAGGGGACGTATGAGAGGTTAAGAACAGAGCAGAGGATATTACAGAGCTAAGTAGAAGGTAAATATGAGAATCGTTTGACAGAGGATGACCAAGGGAAATAAAGTCAAGGTTAGGAAGAAAATATAATAGAAAAGTAACAAACGAGTACACAAAAAAGACAAAAGAAGAGACAATGGAACTTTGAAATGTGTTATTGTGAGGATGGACATGAAATGCACGTGTGTCTGTATACGCTTGCATATTTATGTAGATTTGCGTCTCTTTATAAATAAATCCGTTTTGATTCGAGAATACGTGCATTGTCAGTTTTTTTTCTGGTTTAAAGTGTAGGTATACCTTTATGAGTGCAAAAGTGTGTGTCTGTGTGCGTGCAAGGTTATTTACCTATCTATGTACGTTCCGGCATGCATAAAGGTGTATTTGTGATACTGTACTACAAACTTGCATATATATATATATATATATATATATATATATATATATATATATATATATATATATATATATTTATATATATATATATATATATATATATATATATATATATATGCAGAGTATGTCCGTGTGTTAACGTGGCGTTGAAGAATGCCGAGGAGCGGAGCGAGATGCGGGCCTGCAACCTGTGACAATGCAGATGAGGGCGCCCTTGTGGTAGCGGGCTGGTGCTATTATGCTTGTGATGAACACGGTAGCTTATGGTGCAACACACTCCCGGCTGCCCCGCCTTCTTGCCTGCGCGTGGAGCTCTTCAGTCCAAATCTGCCCAGCCAGTGTGAACATGGCTTGCACCTGTAGAGTGTAGTGTGCAGGTCACGCTAGGATGCGCGTGTGAGTTTGAAGTGTTTGGACACCAAGGAGGGCCCTCTGCGTGCGTGTGTGCGTGCGTTCGTTTGCTTGTGAGCAAGTGACTCGCCGGTGAAACGCGCGTGTGACTCACGGGTTCACTGACTCTATCTATCTATCTATTTCTCTATCTATCTATGTGTCATTCTCTCTCTCTCTTTCTCTGTCTTTCTCTCTCTTTCTCGCGTTCTTTCTTTCCCTTCTTCTCATTCTCCTATACTTACTTTCACTCTCATTCTCTCAAAACAGCCTATAGTTGTACAATTTTTTAAAATGATTTTCATTCATTTATTTATTTGTTGTTTATTTTTGTTCTATCTCTTGCTGTTGCGATGCTTCTCTCCGTCGACCTTCATTAGCGAGCGTTTTTCATTAAGTCGATTATAACTCTCGTCGCTGATAATTGTCGAGACCAAACTGTTTCTTTGTTTTCATTCATCGCGAGGCGTTTTGTATCGAGTTGTCAAAACGAACGTCTGTGTTTTTTTCTGTGTGTGTTTTAGGCTTGTCGGTGAATACATTGTGGATAAGAAAGTCCACTCTAGGATAAAGTATGATGAATGAAGGAATCCACTTGTCAGGATAAATGACGGTTCTGTAGCAAGGTCTATGTTATGTCGTAGGCATAAAGGCAACTTTATTCAGAAGAAAGAAAAGCACAGGCGAAGAATGGAAGACGTGGGTTGATATAACCTAAACAGGATGTATTCTTATTGTTTCCAAGGAAAAAAATGCAGATAAGAAAAAAAATACAGGTGCATTGATTGTGTATATTGTTTGTGGTAAATGCAAGAGAATTCCAAGTTTTGGGAAAGATATTATGGAAAGGAGTGGAGGCAGGGGCTAGGGGTGTCACATGACCGTAGCGAGATTGAAAAAAACGTGGCAATATAATGCTTATAATTATTTTATACATCCTTTTGCAGGGAGAATCGGCAAGTCACGATTGTACTTGTGCCTTTTCCATATTAGACCTGGAGTGTAAGACAAAGGACAGAAAGGCAAAACTGATAATGCATAAGGGGTAGAGAGACTAGTAGGTCTGTAGGCCTATACCTGTAGGTTTCCAGATCACACAAAGTTAGTAATGTTGTTTTTGTGTATACATACTGATGAATGAGTAATATATAGAACCAATTATATATTATTATATACTTCCAGTCACTGATTTAGACCTGTATTTATTTATCTCTTCACGAACTCTCATTGAGGACAGGTTTCTGCGCAACTAATTTGGAATGTTTTAACCTGCTCATATTATGGAACCAAAAATGATAGTACTCCTGTGTAAATCAACATTGTGTGAGAAAAGGTGGATGCGCTATATCAATATCCGTGTTGTTTTTAGATGTATCAACGGATATTGTTCGGTGAAGTAAAAAAAAAAATAGATTAGGTCTAGGGGTCCTGGGCATTAGCAGATTAACAGAAATATATACCTAGACTTAAAGCTTGATAAAGATTTTTTTAGCAGTCCGTAAAATCAGTGTTCCTGCAAGCCTGTATATACATAGAGACCAATATGCGTGTTGTGTACAGGACATAGTAGGGTAGATACAAGACATAGCTGTCAGATCGTCTCTCTATATATATATGAATATTGATGGCAAAATATGTACAAGTAATCCAGCAAACACGCATACAAATATAGAAATATCTGCACAACAGAGATGGGAGAGAAAGTTGAGGAACGCAACATTGGCTACTCGAACCACGTTTGACCACGGGGAAAGAAATGCATAATTGATAGGCTATTGCAAAACATAGATAGCGCATTGCAATGGTTGCAATGGTAGGGGGAACCGCCTATCTAATGGGGTCTTTGCGCGAATTGATAAGATGTCAATCATTTTTAATAGTTCTAGTTTCGGCAGTTGCAATCGGCATATATCATGTGCAGCATGAATCATTGTGTTTTTTTTCAAACAGTTTGCAGAGACAGTGAGATAAAGATAATGTGAATTGTGCGTCGGAAAAGAACACTAGTGATAAGATATTTGCACCCTGTCGGAAATCCACACATAAGGAACAACGGGAGAAATAACTTGGAATGCAACCAAATATGATAACAGAGACATAAGTGCTGTGTTGAAAAAAACGGTGAAAAGCGAAAGAACAGGACACGAGCAAACAGCCTCCACCAGGAAGAGCTACTGTGTCCAGTCATGTGGCTGTGTCTGGGACACCATTGCCTCCATTGCTCGCCAGTCCCTAACGCAGCGAACACACACTGCGTACCCCTACAGTAACTAACCCTTCCTCCTCCTCCTCCCTTATACACCCTGCCCCCTTGCTCCCTCGCCCTGGTGTTCGTGTGGTGGAAGAAGGATTCTCGTCCACTCATTACTAATCCACGTGCGGAAGTGTCCAGCGGAAGGGCCTGTATAAACTGGGTCTTCGGATCAGTGTTTGAGCAGAGAGCTTTGGTTTCGAGGGCCTTTTCGAGGAGCGTGGGAACACCTTTGACCGTACCCTCTTCCTCTCTCTCTTTCTCTCTTTCTCTTTTTCCATTCTTTCTTCTTGTTTTTCCTTATTTTCTATTCTGTCTCTTGTTGTGACTAAGAGTCTATTGTGTACGTTATTCATATTATATTTTCTTTCATTTTTGCGAAGATAAGCTCGCTCTCGCTCCTTCTCTCCGTCTATTTATCCATTTCTAATTCTCATTAATTCCCTGTCCTTCCCCCTTTCTCTCTTGCACTTGACAGCACCTCCCTTGACACCATCGCTGAAACCCAACCCCCTCTCTCTCTCTCTCTTTCTCACTCACTCTATTCTTTAACCTCGTGTGTCCTTTTGTTTCCTTCACTCTTACCTCGTCTACAGTCGCTGTTGTTCTCACTGCGTCGCTCTCCATCTATTGCTTCCTCCCTCTCTTCTTCCTCTCCTTCCCCTCTTCTTCCGCTCCTTCCCCTCTTCATCCACTCCTTTATCGGGTGTATCTCACGTCCCTAGGCAAGTGGCCGACTGTCGACGCCTCAAGAATCGTCTCTCTGTAAATAATCAGACTCACCATCACTCACCATGAGTAAGTCTTTTATTTATATTTTTTTTATCACAAAAGAAAACATACCCATCTCAGTCTGTCACATCAATTTCACATTCAGCCGCCGGTGAGTAAGTAAATAAGGCATGAGTAAACAAATGATTTTTCCTTCTCTTTCACGCCATTAAAAGAGTAAACAACCCAAGAATGAGCAAGCCCCTAGCCTTAAGTAAAGTTCCTGTGGCAGAGGACGGAGGTACGTCACTCTGCTCCGCCTTCCTCTGTAACCCTACATCTGCAGTGTTGCATAGATGGAGCTCTAACAGATGATGTGGAAGCTTGCAACAGTCTTGGTAGCTCGTCGGGTCGCTATGATCTACTAACAACAGCAGATACAATGTTGCTTGAGGTTGCATGGCCTTATCTATTGATAGTAGACGAATATAGTTACTGCGTTGCTTCTGTATCGTTATTATTAGTAGTAGCAGCATCATTATTATCATATTTATCATCATGATCAAGACCATTATTATTATTGTTATTATTATTATTGATGATAGTATTATCGCTGTTATTTTTATTATTTTCGTCTTTATTAATCATTATTATTATCATCATTATGAGGATGCCCTATGCACTCCGAATGGTTGATTCACAGGGCACTTAAGATAACCAAGGAAAACAGCTCACGGTGTTAGCGTAATGGACATGAGATTATGCTGATGATACCGTCATACCCAGTGATCATCAAGAAAACCTACAGCATATGATATCAAAGCTGTGTAGAATGGATCTATGTGAGGACTTTGATGGAATCAGAGGGACAATTTTCAAGAATAAGAAGGGCAAACAAATTTTATATAAGAAGTAGTGAATGAAATGCACAATAAAGAATATTTCGGAAGTTGGATTACATAGGAGAAAAAGTAATTTCTAAAATCACAAGGAGCTCAAATTTTTACTTAAATAGGTTATCAAATATGGTGGGGAGTAATAGAACTTTGTTGGTATATACGTACTTGGTCAGATAAAATTCTTGATGGATTTTTTTGAAAGAATATAAGTTATAACAAGATGGATAGAAGTGATTAATCATAGAAAACGCGATTTGCCGGTCACATATCGAGGGGCTTTGGTGAATTTCATAATATTGTCCTGAAGGTTTTGGGTAAAGGATAAAAACGCAGGAGTAGGCTGAGATCTGAGTTCATAATATTGAGAGCTATACATAAACTGGAAATAATTGAGACGTTAAAACTTCATACAGAGGGAGCCGAGCTTAGCGAGTAAAATATGCCAACGTTCGGATTTTTATCCTATCATTATATTCATCACCATTACCACCATCTTCAATCATTATCATTTTCAATATCGTCATCATAACTTTAGTTATTACTATCACTATCATTTCTGCTACTATTGCAAAAACTACTGTTACCCATTATTATGAATGATTATATTGCACGCCCGGCTTATAGGCTGTAGTTTGTAGGGAGGTGGTACTTTGCATGTGAAAAGCTCTCGCCGTCTTAAGGTTATTTTCGTACAAGGCGTAAGAAAAAAAAGAACATGAAAAGGGTAAGGGCGAGAAGGAGAAGAAGAAGTAGAATAAGAATCTGCTGGCCTTTGCAGAAAAGGTATGAATGAGAAGGAATATCTTTACAATACAAGAGATGTATGTAACCGGCGTCGATTTTGCCTTCGTCAGAAATACAGATATAATCGAAACCGGTTAAATACAGCTCTTGTATTATGAAGATGTTAATTTTCATTCAAACCTTTTCTTCATTTCTCAATGTGAATACGGTTCATGCTGGCCTAGTTAAAGTAAAAGAGTAGGAAGCAGAACTAGGAGGAAGGATAGAAATGAAGAAAATGAGAGAGAATTAAAGAGAAAAAAACAATTAGAGAGAAAAAAAAGGATCAGGAAAGGAATGAGAGAAATGAAGAAAATTAGAAAGAAGAAAGACGAAGGAGGAAGAAGGATAAAAGTAAAGAAAATTAGAAAGAGAAGAAAAATAATCAGTGGAAAAGATAGATTTTTTTATGAGAAAGGAGAAAACGAATAAGGAGAAGAAAGACGAAGACAAAAGAGGAGGTGGAGGAGGACGTACGAAACAGGGTAGACGACCCTCTCAGAGAACAACTGCGGCATCACTTCTCAGCAGCATGAGTGATCCCTGTTGTGTTGTGGCCTGAGCTCTCTGTGTGTGCGACTGTAAAAAATATGGTGGTGAAATTTGCGTGTAGTGGAATTCTTGTTTTTTATGCATTTCCTTCGGTTAGGTTTGTTAATGTTAGCTGCATCGTTACCATCGCCAACGTAATAGTCATTATTATCATCATTAATATCGTCATTGTCATCATCATTACTTATCGTCATCGTTATCATCATAATTAACATCGTCATGGCCGTCATCAATGTCAACATTATTACTTTTGTTTGTATCATTGGTTTAAAGAATTTGTAGATATTTCGAGATTATCATTATTATACTTTTCAATATTAAGCAGTTAGGAATTTGTATGTTTTGAAAATAAGTATATAATAGACAAAAAAGTAAAATCGACGAAAATATCAGAAACAAAAAATAGAAAAAAAAATAAGCGCATGTCAGGGGAATGAATCATGGATATTGAACGGATTATCTCGCTAAGAATATAAATAGAATAAATATATTTTTGAGATCATGTAACAGTCCTTGGGAGAAAATGCTTAAGGAAACTGAATACTGTTTATGGACTCTTGATTTTATATTTGTATTTTATTTATTTATTTATTTTATCTAGGGGGAGAAGTTGAAATGTTTTTGTTATTCAGAGAAAAGCGATCCATGTATTTATTGTTAGGCAAGATACGTAAACTTTAGATTTGCAAAGTCATATGATGAAAATACATAGCAATGCATTCTGAACATTAGTAATATTGCCCACAATGTAAAAAAAAAAATGCAATACATTGATAAATGACAAATATGTTGATACATTGAGAGAAAAGCAAACGGCTATACAGATTTTTTTTGTACGTTTTGATTTTGTGAAATCTGTGAAAAATGCTTACATACAGAGAAATTATAAATCCGTATAATTTCGAAATTTTCTAGGTAAATTAACTAAGTCTACGCTATGAATTACCACATTCTCTGTATGTGGATTCCTGTTTCATTCAAAAATCGTTTTCTTTCTCAATTAGGCCTATTTCGGGTCAGACTTCGGTATCTTCGTATATTAGTCACAAAAGCAAAAGGTATACTTATTGATGGATCTTATACTTAAATGGTTTCTTATATTATAGTCATGCCTTAAAGAAAGTTTTTGTTGTTGTGGTTAATATTATTTTTTATTATTATTGTTGTTATTATTATTATTATTATTATTATTATTATTATTATTATTATTTTATTGTTATTATTATTATTATTGTTATTTTATTATTATTTTATTGTTATTATTATTATTATTGTTATTGTTATTATTATTATTATTATTATTATTATTATTATTATTGTTATTATTATTATTATTATTATTGTTGTTGTTGCTGTTGTTATCGTTATCGTTATCGTTATCGTTATCGTTATTGTTATCATCATCATCATCATCATCATCATCATCATCATCATCATCATCATCATCATCATCATCATCATCATCATCATCATCATCATCATCATCATCATCATCATCATCGCCATTATCATCAACATCGCCATTATCATCATCATCATCATCATCATTATTATTTATCAATCACCATCAATCATCATCATTATTATCATTAATTGTATAACTACTACTGGTTTTGCTGATGCCATGCTCAGGTAATTTTCCCTTTTAGATACGTTAGAATGGAATGTGCCCAGTTTTCCCCCATTACAACATCATCATTATTACCACCATTATTATTATCATTATTATTATTATTATTATTATTATTATTATTATTTAAAAAATAAATATCTGGAATCACGATACAATGATTTCTAACGCAAGACAAGGCATGAGCGTTACTAGGCAGGTCTGTAGGAAGAGACTGGACGAGGGACTATTTATTTTCGCTGTGTGTATTTTCGCTGTATTTATTTTCGCGCTGGCAGGTGTGGTGACCTAGTCTAACCTTGCCCCGTCACGCACTCAAAAGGGAAAGTGTGGGTCCACCTGGTTTAGTTTCAGGGGGGTAGTAGGCCTATGTCGTTTGTCTATTTCAGATTTTTCGTTTTTATTATTATTATTATTAATTTTTCTGCTTTCTCTCTCTCTCTCTCTCTCTCTCTCTCTCTCTCTCTCTCTCTCTCTCTCTCTCTCTCTCTCTCTCTCTCTCTCTCTCTCTCTCTCTCTCTCTCTCTCTCTCTCTCTCTCTCCTCTCCTCTTCTCTCTTCTCCTCTTTCACTTCATTCTACTTCCTACTCCTCCTCTCTCTCTCTTCCCTCTTCTGTTGCGTCCTCCTATCACATTCTTCTTGTTATCGTTACTCTTGTTTTTCCTTCCCTCCGTCGCTCTCCTCTCGTACCTTCCTTCTTGTCCGGAGGGAAAGTAGGACAAGGGCAAGGGGCGGAGCAGAGGGAAGAGGAGGAGGGATAGGGAGGAGGAAAAGAGTGAGAAGGGAAGAGGGGGAAGGACAGATGAAGAGAGGGAGAAGGATAGACGGAGAGAGAGGGGAAGGATAGACGGAGAGGGGGGAAAGATAGATGAAGAGAGGGGGAAGGATAGACGGAGAGAGGGAGGGAGGAGGAAGAGAGGGGGAAGAGAGAAAGAAAGAGGAAGAGAGAGTGAAGGAGGGGAGAGAAAGAGTGGAAGGGAGGAAGGGAGGGGGAGGAGGAGAGGTAGACAGAAAAAAGAGAGATGGGAGGAGGGAGGGAGGAGAAGAAAAGAAGAGGAAAAATAAATGAGGTAGGGAAAGGAGGGAGAAAATGAAGTAGAGAAACCGGAAAGAGAGAGAAGAAAGAGAAGTAGCGAGGAAAAAGGGGAGAAGGAAGAATGACAGGAAATCGAGGGAAGGTAGAGAGGGAGGGGGGAGTGAAAGGTAAACAAAGAAAAAAG
>NC_051392.1:6724612-6747112 GCF_015228065.2 Penaeus monodon | reverse complement strand
AGCATAAATTTTAATTTAATGACAGTATTTGTATTTATATGATTATTCAATAATAAGCAAACTTTAATTAATGAGTATTGTATTTTTTCAGGTGGTAGTGGACTAACTGCAACTGGGCTGGTAGTGCTACTACTAGCCATCATAGGTATAGGTGTTGGATTATATTATGCCTATATATGCCTTAGAGCTCGACCACTCCGTCCCCGACAGCCCCCAGACTCGGAACACGGCCCCTTGATATCACCAGATCCTGATGTAAATGGTAACCATGAGGATGTCCCTCTTGAGGCTTCAGCCCCTACTGATGAAGAGGATCCAGAAAAGGTCAAGAAAATAATAGAGGAACCCAACACTAAGAAGGACCCTACAGACCCACCTGCCTCTGATAGCCCTAAAGACTCTAAAACTCCCAATGGATACCCTAAGGAAAAAGATGAAGTCCTTGTGCCTGTGGAGGAAGTAGTTGCACCAGCAAACATCTCTCATGAAAAGGAGACCGTTCCAATAGTCAATCATGTAGCTCCTGTAGGATTAGTAGCTCCTGTGGGGCTGGTCATACCTGCAAAGGCAGAACCACCAACTAAGGCCACACAACCTGAAGAGCCAGAGAACAAGGCAACTCCTAAGAAATCACAGCCTGAAGCCAAGAAACCAGAGTCACAGCCTCCAGCAAGTGGATCTCCACCTGCACCTGTCTATGTCCCAGTTCCACTTGCTGTTAAGAAGCCTGTAACTGATAGTGATGAGGAAGATGGCCTGCTGCTTCAGAAGTGTTCACCACATGATGACAGTCTTGATCCAGAACAATGTCCTCAGCTAACAGCTCTGCCTGAACAGGTAAAAACTACACCTGAGCCTGATGCTGAAGCATTGCCAGTTCAAAACCCTCCTTCTTCAGAGCCTTCTGCTCCTGAAGCTCCTGAAACTCCCTCTCCTGTGAAAGAAGCAGAAGCTTCTCCTCAAACTGAAGGACCTGAGATTGTTGTTGTACCAAAGCCTGATGCTGCTTATGGTTGGAAAGAAAATGTAATTCCTGTGAAAAGAGCCCCAGATTCTGTGCCTCCAGAAGTAGTAGAACAACCAGCTACTCCATTGATGAAAGAAGATGTTGAAAATTTGCAGCCTGTCCATAAAGTAGATGTCCCAATAACAGTAGATATCGAGGAGTTGGATGATCCCGTTGAGCCAGTGTTTGAGGTGAAAGATATATCTAGAGATTTAAAGGCATCACCACCCCCAAAGCCAGTCCGAGAGGAGAAACCAATCCAAGAATTGCCTCCTCCTGCCACTTCAAAAAATGATGAGCCAGTAGAAACACCACAAGGACTGAAGCCAAAAGAGATCCCTGTAACTGTAACATCTCTTCCTGAAGAGCCATTAGAGTCATCTGATGATTCTGTTGAATATCCACCAGTTGTTTACTTAGAAACCTGTCAGCCAACACAAAATGCAAGACCTGCTTCTGAGTGTAGCGGGTCATCAGAGGAGGCACTTCCACCTTACCCTGATTCAACTCCTGAAAAGGAAACAACAGCAAAGAATGGGAGTGAAAAGGCACAAGTGGAAGGTCCTACAGCAGCAAAGGAGGGAGATGAAGGGCCTGAAAGAAAGACTAAACCTGAGGCAATGGTAATGCCTACGGTTGTCCCTACAAACAAACCTATGGGTGATGCACCCGATGCCCCTCTAGAAGCTTATATACCTGATTTGAATGAAGAGTATGGTCTAGATCCTATGAGTGCAGATGACAATTCCCTAGCTGTTATTAAGGAAGAGGGGAGTACGTGTACTGAGTCTGAGACAGATAGCAGTGAACCTGAAGTAACGGAATATTCATTCTCTTCAGGACCAACAGCCCCAACTACCTCAGATATTCTTGCAGATGAAGTAAGCTGTTCTATGGAGCCTGAGGTGACCAAATATTCTGTTATTTCTGATGTAGAAGCAAGGATACCTTCAGAGGAATTGGAGAGCTCTGACACAGAAGTGAGTGAGACTGAAACTGATTCAGTTGTACTCTCCACAACAGTGGATCCTGAGGAAAAAACAAATGCATCCTTAGACCAAAAGCCTGGTAACCCAAAGCCATGCCAGAGTGAACCAGATTCCTCTACAAATGAAGTACTTACAACTCAAAATACTACACATCAAGGAGACAGTGTCCCAGTAACCACCTCAGACTCGGCATGCACTCAGTTAGCAGACTCAACCAATGCTCCGTCTCATGTAAGTTTGTCCAGCTCAGATGTTTCAGAAGATGAATCTGACGGAGCAGAGGCAGAGCTTGAACTGAGGGAAGAAGTGGTTGAAATACCAACAGCATCACATACTGAACCTTCTTCCGAGAGTGTGACAGCTTCTTCTTCTGACCTGCCAGCCTCTTCATCAGTAGCAGAAGAAAGCACAGGTCAAGACACCAAGACCAAAAATTCTCCAGAGAGACTGAGAACAGAAGAAAAGAAAAATGGCACTCTTCAAAGTGTTCCCGATTCAACTGATAATGATTTCATGTCAACCCCATCATCATCACCTTGCAGTTCAGACTTGTCAGATGATGAAGTGACAACCTCTACCCCTAAAAAGTCTAAAATTCCTAGATTAGTAAGCCACCAGGAATCATGAGAATGAAATTTTGTAAGTAACCAAGACATGTATCTGTTGTCTTCATAATGTGATAGATCCATAATTAAGGCTGTGTTCAGGTGTGGAATCCCTATTTTGCTTTTTTTCTGTTTTGATTTGGGATAATAATAGTTCACATGAGTTCCTAGGACTTTTAGGGTTTAAAGCCTTTCTTGTGCAAATGTGTTTCATAGGTATTTAATTGATCAAAATTGACTATTAAATCAGTGATAAAGAAGAGTACTACTAAGAGTAATGGTTTAATGTTTCAGTTACCTGTCAAAATTACACTACTATGTAAAATGTTACAAAAATATCTTACTGTATAGAAGATACATAAGTAAATATGTCAGTCAAGCAGAACTATATTTTTTGAGGGTATCATTTGCAACTTATAGAACATCATTTGAAATTCGGATATGAAAGTGTGCCAAATTATAAACTATAGATCTGCTTCCCACAAGGAATAATCATGGAATTACCTATTGGCATGGTAAATCTGCTGTTGTTAATGGGTTCTCTGCTGTCTTGTTTCAACTAGCTGTTGGGGATTGGCATCCCTTAAAAACCATCACGTTGTAGTGTTGGATTTTATGTCACAAGTTGTTTTGGAATCTGTGTTCTTGCATGTGTTCAAACACTGTACTGTACACTTTGTCAGTAGACATATATAGAAAAGCAATGGAATGGGACAACATTCTGCCAAATGTTTATATAGTTGTATATTTATATATATATGAATGTTTAATGTTGCTTCAGAAATTGCAGAAAGTGGATCTGGTTTTAGGGGAAAAGCTTTGTTGTATACTCTGAACAAAAAAGTAAGAGTGAATTTGATGCAGTGAACTTGGAAAAATTTAGTTATCATGTATGGTTGTATGTATTCATGTATGTATGTGAGTGGGGGATCAAGCTTTTTGGTTCATGGAAATTGCCTGGCATAATAGTCTGTGTATTCTCCATATACATATATATTTCCATTGATTGTAAGGGAGTGTATCACCACTGAATATGTCTGGAGACTCATCAGGTACCAATATAACTGGCCTTGAACTTACTGCCATTGCCATAGTTGTAGCACATTCTTCAGTTTTGGGTCATTTGATTTTTATAAAGTAGTCTGAACAATTTAGTGTTCCAGTTTTGACAAGTTATCTTTCCTTATTGATATGAGAAAGTATAGATGCAAATAGCCGTTAAAATGATACTCAAGTTCAATCTAATGCAAGTTTTAATGTTAAGTAAAGAGGATATTTTGTACCTTAATGACAAATGTAGGAGGGTCTGATTGAGAATTTCATGATGCTAGGTATGTAATTAGTTTTAATATTATATTGTCATAAGGATTATTTTTTCTTATGTAGATATATGTACTGTAATGTCTAAATGTAGATTACTGGTACATATTGTGCATTGTGGAATCTCATTTGCACCTTCTTTTATGTATACTTGTCTTTAGTTGTATGAGAAGTGTAGATAAAAAATAATGTCAATTTAGTGAAGTGTGAGCCAGTTTAGCCTGATGGCAATTTCATTGTTATTACAAGAATAACTTTTAGATATGCTGTAAAGGTACAGGACTAATTTGTTCAAGCATCAGTATGTAGGAGGTACAGTTATTGTTAATGAATTTTATTATTATTATTATTTTTTTACAACCACTGTATTGTAAATTATGATCATGCAGGATTAGTAATTGTTTTCTATAATAAAATGAATATATTCTATAAACTTATTAGATGAATAAAAAAAAGCAAGTACTTCATAATATATGTACAGAAATTATACCAATAAGAACCAAAGCTGCTGCTATTTTTCTTCTCATATTGTTTTTTGTAGTAGTAGTAATTGCAGGTCCTGTGCTAAGCAAGCATTCCAATGGTTAGTGGTGCCTATAAGTTTTTGAAGAATGTGTTTAGGTATGATATATTCTTTTACACTATATCTTTAATTTCTTTTTCTTTTAGTCTATATATTTATAACCTAGTTAATTGTGCAATATACACACTTGTGCCTACTTTCCTGTCTTTTTCAAAGTGCCGAGACACCACCTCATTTATGCATTTGACTACAGTTAACAGTGGTAATGTTCCTGTACCTTCCTTTGCCGTCACACTCCAGAGTTTTTATCTTTTTATACATACTACATGTAACATGCTATAACTGTCTTGTTTTGTATTGTTATATGAATATAGATGTAGTAACTGCTGTGTAGCAAGAATACATCCACTTAAGTTGGGCAGGTGGTATTGTAAGGTTTTTCTTGGATAAAATCATTTTAGATAGATATTGCTTCATGCTTTTGTGCATTACAGTGTTTTGCTAAAGTGATAGCATTAGGAAAAACAATATAAAAAGAGAAATATTTGAAGAAAAAAAAAATGAATAAATATCTGCAGGAAATGTCAGTTTTTATCCAGGAACAATTTCTACTCCAACATATTTTGTAATGTATAATCTGTGAATGTGAACAGTATTTTATGTAAGGGTAATTAGTTGGTTAGTGATTATAAGGCAAGTAAAAAATGATGTAGAAAAGTTTGTATTGTTACACTGTCACATTCTGTTAGAGTATAAATGCAAATATATTAGAATATAGATAAGAGATATTAATATGAACCATGTTAATGTTTGCAGTAAAGTGTGTTTTCACTGTTGATGCAAGAGGAAGGATCTTGCACATGCCTACTAGAGATTTTGCAAGTTGTAGAGTCTTCTTTTAAGTTGTTACCCCAAATAGTTTTATTATAAGGCAATGTAAGAATCTTTAAAACCTCTGAGCATTAATGATTACAAATATTGGTTGAAAAGAAAGAAAAAGGAAGCATTCACATTTCATATTGGACTTTTTACGTTATTTTTGGTTTCTTGGCTAGTTTTAAGAATATATGTTCCATAAGTGATTCTTACTTTATTATTGTTTGTATTTGTATTTGTTTTTCTTTTCAATTTTCCATATTAATTTTATTTTATAGCAGTCATATAGTTTAATTTTTCATTTAAAGGGGGGGGGGGGTTACCCATAGAAATATGGTAACATATAACTCGTGTTATTTTTAAGGAATTATTTAATCTGTGTTTGAAAAGAATAATTTTTCCTTACATTTTGGTTTATGTGTTCTTAGGATAATAAGAATGAATCACTTACATATTGCCATTGGATTTTATTAATTTATTTATTTTTCTTGGTGAATGAAGTAAGAGTATATTGTGTGTTTGTGTAGTTGAGAAGTAAATTAAGGCTGCCCAGTTTTCTTGAAGGCCGGGCTAAGGTGAACCAACCCCGGTGAAGTGGTCGTACATGTCCAGTAACAGAGTCAGTGCCGATGAGGTCACTCTAGTTAAGAAAAAAATTTATTATGATTTATTTTCTTTTTTTCTTTTCCATATTGTACCTTTCAAGGTATAGACTTTAACATTTGTTGTAGCAAAAACAAATTTCCAATCTGAAAGTCAGTTTTTATTATTATTATTGCTATTCATTTTATGGTATTTAAGAGGTGTCCTTAAAGCAAGTTTCTCTCTCTTTAAATTGGACGAGTATGGCTAGACAATGCTGAAACCTTTCTGCACACACTGTCAGATAATTTATTTTGCCCTCTGTAATCATCTGATAGTGGCAGATGGGGGAAATAGGCTGAAATAGGATTAAGTTTTTATGTTATTTGTGTATTGTTTGCTTTCTTTAATTCACAATCTTTTTAAATGGACTGCTTACCTAGTTATTATTAGTAAGAGTAGTGGCAAAAAGACGTTTGTAGCCACAACTTGACCTATATTTTCCCTCTGTATGTATTTTTTGTTCTCTCTCCCACATTTTTATCTTTTTTCTTTGTATTCTACATAATCTTTTATATGATTGTTATGTTCATCCTTATTACTTTGTAGATTGTCCATATGAAATTGGAGTTGCTTCCAGACTGATGGTAATAAACAGTATATTAGTTAACATTAACCAGATACAAACAATAAAAATGCTTGCTGTATATTCAAATAAAAAATGTATATTGAATTCATTTGTTTTATTTATCACAAATTCCATTATTTATCACAAATTCCATAACTCATTCACACCAGGATGATACTTGTTTGGACCTGTCATCATTTGTTGAGAGAAATAGCTAAACTTTTAAAAATTAGACTTAAAGCCCCTTTTTAACCTCACTACCTAAAATAATGTTTATGCCACAGCCAAAAGCATACATTTCAGATTTTTCCCTCCAGCAAGTGACTCCACAGGCACCCATCAAGAGTATGATTTAAAAAAAAAAACATATCAATAATGACAAATATTCTATATCACTAAGATTTTTCTCATATATGAAAAAAAAGATTTTTTTTTTTCTGCTTTTTAATTCTATAGTGTAAGAGAACAAAAAATGGAGAAGTCATTAATCTTTGTTAAAACATTTTAATAGATATTCAAATACATCTGTACCCATCTATTCATTTTTTCTTTTAATTCATTTTATCTGGAGTTAACATCATAATCTATTCACAGAAAAATATAATAATGGAAATATAATACAACAGTGACAAGGTCATTAGTAACAGCTGCATGCCTGTCTTCACATCATCTATTTCCTTTCTCTTTTTAAAATATTTCACAATCTACTAAAACTGATTTGAAAAATGCAATATTACCATGTGCTAGATAAAAGTCATCATTTTACAGAACAGGAATAACAAAAAATTGACTGAAAATAAAATGAAAATAAATGAATGGTTATAATAATGAAGTCTTGTAAATCAAAATAAGTGGTATACTTCGCTTTATCTTCCATGAACTCCTGTTGTCAGATTCATAATTTCCTTTAATATAAATACATCTGAATAAGGTAAATATCACTCAGTTATATAAGTTTAAAAACTGCACTGCATTCATGAATAAGGAAAGTTAACAAACTGAACACAGAGGTCAACATTCCCTTACCATTGGGGTAAAAGCTGAATCAAGTCTGTAAACTGTTTTCCTGAAAAGATGATTTCACTATTTTTCATGATTATAATGAAGAAACCAACTTGTATACATCAGAAATCAGTGGGTTTATCTGTATTTCGAATCAAATCACCTACTTGTAAATAAGCATATAAATAAATAACAGACTATAAATAAACTCAAGCATAACTTCAAAATGAATTCCTACATACACTTGTTTGTATATTTCAAAACTTTGATAAATTGTCTAAATTAACAATGACATATTAAGTTGAAGAAGTGAAATTATAAAGAGTAGTTATGGGTTTGGATAATGGATGAAAAATTTTTCTGCAGTGGCCCAGTATCATGGAAAGTAAAGGTTAATATGTAGTTCAAACAAATTCAGTCAGACTGGCCAAGGTTATATGGGAATCTATAATTATATATACATCTAAAATGTCATAAACATGGAATATCAAATGAGATCCCATGCAACACAATGAAATACATATATCCTTCCTACCCTTGTGTTGGTGAGACAGGCCAATATCAAACTGCAACACAAACCTTTTATAATAACACAATTGTGAACAATTCTGATATATTACAGCTACATGGATATATTTTGGTCCATGAAAAAGAATATCATACTAGTTACTATGGATAAAGCTCTATATGGAAAAGAATGTAGATCGATCGATCAATCAATCAATCAATACAAAAAAAATTATATATATATATATATATATATATATATATATATATATATATATATATATATATATATATTATATTATATCATAAGTTATATATTTCTACTTTAGACTGGGCAAAATATGGAACTTGTGAAGATGATAACCAGACCTGTTCCCCCCCCCCCAAAAAAAAAAAAAAAAAAACTGCCATGGAAATCTAATCAACTTAACTTAATCTGAGAAGTACTGTTGATGACATCCACTCCTAGAAACCCACCATCACATAACCCTTAACCATTATAGGAAAGTGTAAATACTACTTTACTGGTCACATTTTAGTTATTCTAAGAGCAATATTTCTCTTCAGTGACTTCTGATGGTAATTATTACAATTCCTTTTACTACCCTATAATTGACAAATTAGGCTTAGTTTAAAATCACAAGCAAATTGTGGATAACATTTTTCACTCTGAGCACCAGTGAAAATGTAAGTCTTCAAGAGTATTCATCCACAGTCACTACAAACTGCCTGCTTCTGGGAGCTTCAGCATGCTGGATACTGACCTTCGTCTTTTAAGTATTATTCATGCAGGAAATGCAGGCAAAATGGGAAGAGGATGGTAGTACAGAACCATGTGCAGCAGTTGCAAGTGCCCCTTTGCCAGGGCAGCTGCTATGACCTATGGCACTTGCTGCTCTAAGTACAGGTCACTTTCACTTCCTTATTTGTTCATTTTCTCTCTCATTCTTTCTGTTTTCTCATTTATCCATTTTCAAACTTTCCTCCTCTTCTCTAGCTTTCTTTCTCTTTCATTAATTCCTTCATCTACTCTAATGCATTCATTCATTCTCTCTTTATTTTTTTCTCTCACTCTTTCATTCAATCATTAATTCTCACTATCCCATTCTCTCTTTCTCATTCATTTATTCATTCATTATCCCTCTGTCTTACATGAATTGCAGACTTCACTGGCTTCCATGTCCACCATTGGATTACCTGAATTTTCTGGCTCAAACTAGTCAGTTTCCACCACAGCCTGTTCTACATCTTGATCCCCAAGATTTGTTGAAATATCAGTCAGTTTGAGTACTGGATACAATAAAAAATATCAGCCAACTGCTTCCTGCAATTCATGGGAAAAAAGTTTAAGAACAAAATAAGTGAAGACACTAAATTACTGCAACTTCAAACTTGAAACAACATAGAAATTTAAAGTAAAATGGTAATGAAAAACAATATTAAGCTTTTCCTAATCATATGAGCATTCTAAAGCTATCGGTATTAATATATCAATATGCAAAGTATATGACCTAAAAATCATCCTATAAGTTAGTAAAGGCTTGAAATGATGATGATGATAATATACACACTCAAATTACCCTTGACAATAAACCACACTAACACTAGTATATACTAGAAGCAGGAAAAATTAACACCTGGAGAAATTTAAAAATACAGTGCTTAATACTAAATATTTTAAAGAATACAACAAAGATATAAGACTGAATTTAAAGATAGTAGTCACAAGGATAAACTACTGATGTTCAGCACCTGAAATCATCCAGAGAAATACAACTTGCAGGTGCAGTCATAAGATGACCACTGCATGAGTAGAGATAATGTCATGGGCAGACAAAGTACATTGTAAACAAACAGTTTCCTGTTTTCTCACCCGGCATCATCTTTACAGTTGCCTGCCAACCATGTCTGCTTGTGTGGACAGGAATTAAAGATCACTGTTTTAGATTCAACATCTTTCTTACTGTGCATCATGAAGTCATGTCAGGCACCTCCTCTTGTTCACACTAGGCTTCAACTTTATACTGTATGGACAACAATTTGTATGCATACAGTGTGTACAATGACAAAGGCCCAGCAAACATGACTTAAGCATGTGGAGAGGGGTAGGCTCAGGTGAGCAAGTGTGATTGACAGGCATGACCAAGAATGTTAATGGTTACATGGCAAAATATATATCTTAGATATCAAAGGTCATAGCACTTATAGAAAGGTGCAATAGTGAAAAGGGTAAAGAGGGGGGTTAGTTGATGATTAAATGTGCTATACATCAGTTGTATAGCAGTTCAGGAAGGTAGGAATTATTAGATCGAAGTTGTCAAAGGAAAATGTGTAAGATTTTGCAAGGATGTCTGAAGGGTAAGTTAGAGAATTAGAAAAGGAGAGAGGGATTTAAAGATGATGATGGATGGCAGCAGTTTCTTTACTGTAGAAGGAATGGGAGAGGAAGACTGGAGGATAGATATGGTGCAGGCATGTTATCTTGAGTCATGATTATATAGTTTTGAACGTCTTCAAGAGATTCTGCAGTGGAGCCAGTTGGAGAGGTCTGAGAAACAAAAGTTTTCTTATGGGGGGTAGAAGAGGGGACAGATGGATGGGGTAGAAAAGGAGCATTTAGCTTGTCTTGTACGATGAGTTGGGCAAGGAGGAAGAAGGGTAGATACCAGGCAAGTAGTGACTGGAGTGTCTGGAGTAGTGGAGGAGATTGGGGTGTCTGGATTTTGAATGGCAAAAGAATTTGAGAGAAGTAGGGGGCAAAAGTGGGATGAGGAAGAGAAGCAGAGGGAGATGTAGAAACATCTTGGGTGGAAAAGGCAATTATTGAAGTAAGGAGTGAGAGAGAAACCTCATCAAAGTGCTTCCTGTCCGGCTTCGTGGAGAGTAAAGGCAAATTTGAATCCAAGTCTTGGAACTTCAGAGTCAAACTAGTAGGTAAAACAGCCCTATTAAATTCATCATTGGAGCTGCCACAATTTGCCTACGTGCAGGACTGTCAGAGTAGTTTGATCGATTATGACCAGGTTGGGCACAGAGGGCATCAGGCTGTAGAACAGCAGTAACTAGCAGGATGGCCTAGACGCCAACAACTCTGACAGAGACAAGGAGGAGGTTGATATGGTCAGACAAGGATGGAATCTCTGCCATTGTAAACATGAAAGGGGAAGTCTTGTCTACAGAAAGTAATTTTGGCAATATTGGTGAAGGACTTATGATAGCCTCTTATGGGGGGATGGTTTAGCACTGTATTGATATTGCATCATAGTCCATGAGGCAGGTTAGTAAGTCATCTCCACAATCGTTTGCTGGGGAGATGGAGACAGTTCTCATGCAAGTACTGAGGGAGGGATGATGGTTAATGGTTAAAAGCAAGATAAATGTGCTAGACATCTAAGGTCATGTAGCACTATAGTTAATGTTAGGGAAGGGTGGTTGAGTTAGTGATTAGTTGTCTAAGCTGGGCAAAGGAGTTGGTGAGTGAAAGGGTTAGGGTCGGGTATGGTAAGGAGTTAGATTAGATGAAGAATATGTATGCGTTTGAGGAAAGAGAATAGGTTGTTGAAGCAAAAAGTGTGGGATTCTGTAAGGATGTCTGATAGGTTGGGAGGTCGGTGAAGGGGGGATAGGTGGGGGAAAGCAGAGGTACGAGTTGTTTCAAAACGTGGGCACAGCAGTAGGATGTGTGGGATTGGAGTGTCTGGTGGTGTGTATTGACTTTATGAGAGTTAATGAGTTACATAAGGGATTCACGTGCGTAAGGAGGGAGTGGAAGGGATAGAGGGGATGGTGGGAGGGTTAATGTGGGCGGGGTTGGGGTCGGGAGGGATGGGCTGTGTTGGGAGGGGGTAGGAGGATAGGGTGTAGGGGGGATATCGTTAGGAGGAGGATGGATATCAGCAGTTACTTGGAGTGTGGAAGGAGCAGGAGTTGTAAGATTTGGAGGTTGAGTGTCAGTTTTCATTAGGTAATCTTGAATATTTTCAATGGTTTCTTCTTCTGAGTTGGTTCGGGAGTTTTGGAGGATAAAGGATTTCTTGTGAGGGGGGAAGAGAGGACTGGTGTCTCAAGCATAGGAGCAAAGGAAGGTGGAGGTGATTGTGTGGTAGGGGAAGAGGGGGTGGAACGTTTGTTCTGTCTGTTATGGGTAGTGCGAGGAGGGAGAGGGGAAGGTATTGGGATTGTAGTGGTGATTGAAGTATCTGTAGTAGAGATTGGAGTGTCTGGATTTAGGATGGCAAAAGAGTTTGACTGGGGAAGGTAGGAGGAAGAAGAGGGGGGGTTAGATGTAGGAGGGGTGGGTTTAGGAGAATTGGTAGAATGAGCAGTATTACTGGAGTAAGGAGTAAGGAGAAACCACGTCGACGTGCTTCTTGTCTGCTTCGCGTAGTGTGAGTCCAAGTTTGAATCTGAGAGTTGCTACCTCAGACTCAATTTATAGGTGGGACAACCCCTATAAAATACATTATGGGGGCCGCCACAGTTGGCACATGTGCGTGATTGTGCAGGGCAGTTAGATCGGGTATGGCCAGGTTGGGCACATAGTGGGCATCTGGCTGTGGAACGGCAATGTTTGGCTGGGTGTCCTAGACGCCAACAATTTTGGCACTGACGTGGAGGGGGTTGGTATGGACGAACAAGGAGGGATTCTCCTCCTATGTAGACGTTAAAGGGAAGGTCATGCCTACGGAAGGTAATTTTGGCTATGTTAGTGGGTTTCTTTCGATGACCTCTAGGGGGAATGGAGTAGCATTGTACTGATGTTGCATCATAGTCTGTGAGACAGGCAAGTAGATCTTCTCCACAATCTGACCAATCTTTGTCATAGATTGGGCAATTTGCTGGGGAGATTGAAACTGTTTCCGGTGCAAGTATTGAGGGTTGGATGGGGTTCTGCAAGGATGGGGTTACCATATAGGTCTGTTAGTTTTGTTAATGCTATAGCTTGGTTTTCGGATGTTACTGTGACAAGACAGGAGCGGTCGGGTCGGCTACGGAAAGAGACTTTACCTACTTGTTTTTGGAGACATTGTTGGAAGAGAAGGGTGTTGTCAGAGTAGGGAGCTGTGGGAGGATCACGAAAAATCGGTCCCATTTGGCTGTGCTGAAGAGGGTATTCAAAATTGTTGTAGAGATAGGGGTAGTCGAAGGGCGGGGGCGTGACGAAGATGGAGTGGGTAGTGTTATGGGGAGGTGGGCAATAAGGCTGTAAGGTATTAATAAGGGAGGATGAGGTGGTTGATGTTGGAGGTTGTGGGGGTAGATGTGTTGAAGTTGAGAAGGGTTGATTGTTGGCTACTGTACTAGTAGGTATTGATGAGGGGTAGTTATTGCAGTGTTCGGAGCCGTGGTCAAAGGAGAGCCTGGGGTCAGGAAATCTGGTGGGTTTACATCGTTGGGGCTATTTGATAAAGGGGCAAGCCTCATTGCCCCTAATAGTGGGGATAAGTTTTTCATTACTGGCCATGGTAAGCCTGGATTATGTTGGGGATAAAAACAATCCACCCCTCAGGGTCCCCTTGAGGGGTAAGGGCTAGATAACTAAATCAGGGGAATACCGTGCCCATGGGTCCCTCAGGCCGTTCAGGACTGGCACAAAGTCAGCCTTTCATCCTTTCAGCACGGCTCTCACACCTTAGGAGGTGAATAGCAGAAGGGTTTGGTGAAGGGACAGAAACGAAAAGTGGGAAGGAAAATAAAGACCATGCAAAATTAGTTGAGTCGAGGGCTGAGTCCCAAGGTTGGGGAGTTCCCCATCATTGGGTCCCAGTCTCCGCCTCCTAAGCCCCCCCACGACAACAACGGGCAAGGGATTGGGGGGGGAGGGAGGGATGAGATTGGGTAGGAATGGGACTGCCAGTGGAGTCAGTCAGGGTTGATAATGCTATAGCTTGGGTTTCGGATGTAACTGTGACAAGACGGGAAGAGGGAGTAGAGAGCGGTAATGCTGCAGAGTGATGGACAATAGGGTTGTCGAGTAGTAATTAGGGAGGGTGGGGTAGTTGATAACGAAAGTTTTGTGGATGGAAGAGATGAAGGGAGAGGAGGAAGGTCTCCTGGAGATCGAGCATTGACCTGGATGGATGATTTGGACTGGGCTGATGTGATAGTAGGTATTGAGGAGGGGCTAGTAGTAGCAGTGTTCAGAATTGTGGTCAAAGGAGAGCCTGGGAACAGGGAACCAGAATTAAATTCAGAGGGGCTATTTGATATAGAAGTAAGCCTAAATGCCCCTATTAATGGTACAAACCCATCACTACTGGCCATGGTAAGCCTAGCCTTTCATCCTTTCAACACATTCTCACACCCTAGAAAATGGATAGTTCAAGGGATAAGAATAGAGAGGGAAATGAAAAGGGGAAGGGGAAAAGACTGCAAAATTAGTCAAGTCAAGGGTTAAGGTCCAAGGCATGGGTGATCCTATCTCCATTTCCTAAGCTCCCTTACAGCAACAACAGGCATGGGGGGGGGGGGGGGGGGTGAAGTGACATCAGAGGCAGGCAAACTAATAGCTAAACAACCAATTCCTCTTACAAACTGGTTATTTAGCTATAACACCATGTCACAACTGCAAGATTACTCTGGACCTTCGCCAATGTTTACCTCACTCTGTGAGGCAGGATTAAGTCCTTCCCGATTGGCTCGTACACCTCGTGGGGAACAAGGGTATCGGCCCTTTACATCAGCGCTGCAAATAAAAGGAGCACCAGCCAAAAATTATGCAGTTGTCCCGTGACTTTGGACTTGTGTGCTCCCTTCCGCCATATGACCTCGCCTGTTCCGCTGGATCCTCTCTCTGCCCCATGCTTCTGTGTTTGTACATATTTTGTTATGTATTGTAGTGTAATTTAGTGCCTTTAGCAGTAAAACCTTTTGTATGTTTCCTCTGGTGTTTTTCCGTTGACCTTGACTGTTCTGATTCCTTCGTCTTTTTTAATAAGTCGAACCCTGACACACCACATTAGATTTTAAGTAATAAGGAATACTAAGCACAATCCACTGATTATATAGACCAGAAAAAAATAATGCTATAGATGTACATTTGTATGATCATAGTGCCTATCAAATTATTCATAACATACTTAAGACCCTGTCCACATAAACAAGCAATGCCCATCAGACTGTTCATTTACTGGGCATAGTTTGTTTCTGGCTGGGTAATTTATCCATACCTGGCAGAAAATGGTCAAACTACCGAGCAAGCAGTATTATCTGCTGATTTTGCAGGACCACAGGTACAGGCATTCTATTGGTATACCCATCATTTTTTTTCCAAACGACAGGAATAAAGGATTGCCCAATGACACTGGTAGGTATATAATTACCTGAACTGACAAATGGACCTCAGACCAAAATTGTCAAACAATATAACTAAGAAATGATAATTACAAAGGGTTAAGAAGTTAATCATATTTTTGTTCACTTTATAGTCAACTTCAGTAATGACTGAACTTGCATGCTTGCCAACAATACAGTTAGAAAATTTGTGAACTTTCAATGAAATGAGTAGGAATTACAATAAAATTTAAAAGGGAATTTAGAACTTTTCTAAGTATAAAAACAGTACTTAATTTCTTTTATTGAAAGCAGGGGAATTTTGGTTATCAAGCTCATATTTTGGGGAGGGAAATTCTCAAGGCACACTCTAGAAACTAATAAAAGTTTGTGAGAATATTTTAAGCCAATGTCTGGATTAAAGATACTTTAGTTTATGATATCTCATCCATTATGAAATAAATTGTAAAGTTCAAAGTTTGATTTTAAATGCAATTTCTTATACATATAAAAATGGTCCTCTCTACCTATTTTTGTATATTAGGAATAACCAACTATATAAAAGGAATGAATAAAAAACTGTATTCTACAAAATGTGTTATTTTCAAGTTTCTTTTAACATTTCAGCACAGTTGAAAATTTACTTTTCAGATTTAACGACTAGTAACATGCCCAACCCAGGAAGCTTTTATACAGCAAAAAGAAACCTGAACAAATTGTAATTTCCTATGTCAAATTACATGATAAAAAATACTAAATTCAGCAGCTTGAACTTCCCAATGATACAATGAAGATGGTGTACACAGTACAATAAAAATTATGATAATATCAATGTGAAATATAAGTTTCGTAAAATTGGGATGTTCAAGCCTACATTTGAACTTGTAAGGCTTATCCATTCTCTATGGGGCAAATGTTAGCAGAGCCTAAGAAGCACTTTTAAAAGGCCTGACTTTGTCCAAAATGAAGAATAGCTCATGTGTCACAGCATTCCATTCTCAACATGAGAAATTAGGAGAAATTACAACTTTTCCTTTGCTTCCTTTTACTTTCAATGTTAAGTCTTTACTTTTCACAGCAAAGTAAAATAAAGATAGTCTTACAGCTCCTCATGAGCTTCACCATCAAGATCATCTAGATCAACATCAGATAAATCAATGTCTTCCTCCTCTGGCAAAACACCATCCTGACCATCCCAAGCCTCTACTTCCTGTATGGCTGGCAATTCAGCTCCTCGCACAGGTGCTGTGCGTCCTCTTCCATACGAAATGTCTCGCAAGAACTCGTTAATGCCGCTCTCACTAAAAGACCCCTTCAGGAGGGCAAACTGCATCTTCTTTGCATTGAGAGCAGCAAGAGCAGGGTATCCAAATCCACCAATATCCAGAGCTTGTTCAAGTTCAGGTTGGGCCATTGCTTCACTCCAAACCCATCCCCACATCTTCTGCTTGTATTTGTCACCAAGTCTGCTCAGAATCTCAATGTAATTGTTGCGGCACTTGCTCTGGCAGTCAAGAATGTGTGGGAGAACTGTAATGATACAGATGGGATGCTCTTTACAAGCTGATGTCAGGATGGCATTGTCTGTGATCTGTACAATTTCTGGTGGTGGCAAATTTGCAGCAGCTTTGTCATCAGCCCAGGCAACGATGTCTGAAGCAGTGCGCCCACCATCATAATCTCCAACCTCTCCCTTGTGGAAGAACTTGATAGTCGGATAACCCTGTACACCATAACGACTCGCCATGACAGTGTGAACAGTGGCATCTAAGGCTCCCATTTTAATCTTGCCCTTCAGCTCTGTGGCAGCCTTCTGCCAGTGAGGTGCAAGGTTCTTGCAATGTCCACACCAAGGGGCAAAGAATTCTACCAGCCAGAAATCATCTGATTTAAGTACCATCTTTTCAAAGTTTGAATCTGTAAGCTCAATAACGTCATCTGGGCTTCCACTGCTGCCACCACCACCGCTGCTGCCACCACTCTTCTTTCCTGATAGTTGTGCATTTACCTTTTCTCTAGCAGCCCTCATTGCAGCATCAACAATACCTTGTGCTGTTCTTTGTCCATTGAAATCTTCTGGTTTCTTCTTATCTAGGCCAAAGACTTTAATAGTTGGGAATCCCTGAACCCCATACTGACCTCCTAAACTCCTGTGTTCATCAGCATTAACAGCACCAACTTTAACAACTCCACTCAGGGCTTGAGCTGCTTTTGTGTACTCGGGTACCAATCGCTGACAGTGACCGCACCATGGGGCATAGAACTCGATGATCCACACAGCATCACTGTTCAGAACCTCTCGCTGGAAGTTGGATGGAGTAAGGTCCACAACGCCACTAGAGGGAGAGTACATCGCTGTGGCACTCCCACCCACCATGAGGATGCATATTGCTGTTGAAGAGTAATTTCCAGTTTAGAAAATGTGTTTTATGAGATTTTAAATAGAAAAAATTATACATGTAATAATATAGACATGAATATAAATATGTACATTTCAAACACCAAAGGAAAAAAAAAAATCAATAGTGGGAGTGTAAGTGTAAAATCTTGAGAAAGCAGAGCTTAAATTTTCAATTATGTGAGCATGGTTCTCAAGTGACAGTTCTACATTCCATCCTAAAATCTGATGGATATTTGTGTAACTTGATTTCTTTAGTAATGTGAAAACCAACATATAGCATTCAGGAATTACACTTTATTCAAATAATGTTAATAAGATGGTGAAACATTTGCTTTGTACATTAATGTTTTAGAATATCCACTATAAGGTCTTCATTTTTCAATTCACAAGAAGAAATTTTACTTGCTGTTGTTTCAAGAATTTGAATTTAGACACCAGAAAATGTATATTTCATGTCATATCTCACTTACATAGACCACCAATTGAGCACAAAGGTAAAACAGTTTTTATAGTTATCTCTTTTGTATGAATAATGAAAAGAGGCAAGAGAAAAATATGGGGAGTGAGGATATGGGGTGATGATATGGGTGTGGCTGGTAGAAACTTCCTAAACAGTACTAGATATAACAGGAAACTACACACATCACATTGGTAATGAAAAAGTCATGGGTGAAAGCTTGCCAGTTCTTGATAGGCCTTGTATGATCATAAAGAGTAATGCCTGTACATTATGCAGAAATCCAGTTTTGGTAATGAAAAGGACTCTAGAGGTAATGTATTACAACAAAAAATTGTTACTTTATACTAATTTGTATCCATAACTATAATATTCCTTGACTATTTATAGATTCCTTAAAAGTACGGTAATTCCTGAATCCAAGACCAAATCCAACCATAGAACATTTCACAAAAATCTTGCCCTTTAACACAATGGCAAATGTCGAAAAATCTCCAAGTATATTCTAGTGAAACAGCCTGGTTCATTAACTGCCTAAATCACTGGGAAGGTCTACAAGCTCCACATTCCTAGAAGACACCTGGTAGATGTCTGTTGGTGCTTGAATTTTGGAGTTTTTCAATTATATTTGGAAACTAGGTTACTACAATTACTTGCAATTACTTTTTTTAATAACAAGATAGACTTTAACATTACATTACAGGCACTTAACAGAAACACAAGACCTAACCATTCATGACATTTCCATTACAAACTGACAAAATTACCTGTTAGAGAAATAATGGTATATTTCTGGTCTGTGACAACTTTCCCTTCGCAAACAAGATTTAGAATTCCTCATAGTTGGAGGTAGTCAGAATGAATCTGGTAATCATTCTCTGTGCAAATCTAAATGGAATAGTTTTTACCAGATTTTACTATATGGTATAGTAAAATCTGGTAAATTTTTGTTTCAGTCAGCTAATTCAATCTTGTGACTACCACTTTCTTCAAATTATTCAGTGTATATACATAAATCTGTTGTTGTTTTCCACTGCAGATGGCCCATTCAGGAAGTAAATGAAAGCATGTTATTGTTTAAAAAGTGACCGAATTCCCGAGGAAAGAAAAGAAAAGAAAAGAAAAGAAAACTGAAAGAAAAGAAAAGAAAAGAAAAGAGAAAAGAAAAGCGAAAAGAAAAGCGAAAAGAAAAGCGAAGAGAAAAGAAAAAAGAAAAGAAAAGAAAAAAAAAAAAAATCATTCCAAACACAGGACCTTTGTCCCCAGGCCCCATCTGATTACCATGGACTCCATGGTCTCCTTGTGGCATTTGTCAAAACCAATTTTCTTCTTTTATGACATTCTTGGCATTTCATGTATCAGTTTCTTTGTTTTTTTTTCCCCTCTTTAGGATCATTATGGGTTAATCTTTATAATATGGACGTACTAAGTTAGGGCAAAATGAGGACAATATTCTTGTAGAGGACAAGTAGTAGCAGTTGTCAATATATAAGAAAACCATCATGGAAAGCACCACTCACAGACTAAGTCTCCAACTTCACATCACAAAATATATTAAAAAATCTAAGAGGGTTGATGGGGATCCCAAATAAAAAGACTTCACCTCAGTATACACAGCAAGAGCGCTAAAACTCAGGAGCACCAAGTGGACAAGATCTTTTTACTTTATTTATGGCGTTACTGTTCCTGTTTGCAGATTATGGATGATATTAATGAGAGCGACACACAGATAGAGGGAAATGGATACCACCATCTTATAGAGCATAAAAAATAAGAGTCAGAAGCAACACAGGTACATCTGCAGCAGCATCATATTTACCAAGAAATGACAAAAGTATTCTCTGCATGTCACCACTAGGAGTCCACAACACCCTCACATTTTCTATAGCTCCATATTATACATTTACTTTAAGTCCATTTCCTATAATTATGACATTTCCTGTTGACAATACGAGTTGTGTTTTCTGGTGATAAAGCTGGAAATCATTTTTTTTTTTTTTTTTTTCATATTCCTCATTATCTTTCCTCTCATATTTGGATGCTAAGACATTTACTTTGGTGCTTTTTGAAATCTATATACATATTAATTTTGTTTTTACTTATTTCTAGTATTCATTCTTCACTATTTAACAACGTTACTGCTTGTTTACCATAATTGCCTCCCATATCAGAACACACACACCCATTCACTTTCTCACTTTCCTTTAACCCTTTGCCGACGAATGGCATGTACGTACATGCCATGGCATGGCTGGACTATCTGCCGGGGGCATGTACGTACATGCCATGGCATGGCTGGACTATCTGCCGGGGGCATGTCCGTACATGCCATGGTGTATGTATGGACATGCCATGAGTTTTTTTTTTTTTTGGTACAATTACGGCAAAATATTATTTTTCTGTCACTGAAAATGTGATTAAGTCGTTTTTAACATTCTTATTTTTTCTATACAAAAAAAAAAAAAAAAAAAAAAAATTAATAATAATAATAATAATAATAATAATAATAATAATAAATAAAAAAAAAAAAAAAAAAAAAAACGATTTCAACTCCATGATACCACACACTGCTTATTTTATTCAGACTATAGAGCGAATAATGATCAACTATGGAGTCTATATAATAACAAAAATATCCTTCAGTCTTGATTTATCAGGAAATATGGCAAATAGAGACTTTAGAAAATAATAACTGAAAATACAACATATGCTCATAATATTACGAAGAAACAGCAAGGGATGCTGGTATCTGGCATGAGCGGTCATGCATGCCAGGGTGACGATATAAGCCCCCAGCAGCAGGGCCCGGGCCACTATGAATACTACCCGTCGGGAAAGGGTTAAGCTTTTGCCAAGATTGGATCTTCAAATTTCTGTGGTCAGTGTGACACGAGGTAAATTGGGTTTTATATTTAAATATTTTATCAGTACTGTGTCACTTTTATCATCATGGATTACAATGTTATTAATAAATATCTTTTTATGATAGGTTATGGGCAATTTTTGCCACATTACAGCAGGATGGCCGATCTCTTGCTCGATCTGTGCTTGGTCCATATTATACCACAATATTTACTTACGCATGACTAGATGGTTTTTTATTATAATTGTATTGTTTGATACTTGGCTCACCTTCTCTTAAAATGAACTTTTTACACATTGTTTTGTGCTTGTTTATTCTGGAACTATTTTATTTTGTGTTCATCGGACAAAGTCTGGCTCGTGTTTTCAAAATATGGAGTTTTTTTTACACTTCATAAATCACTTCCTTCAACTTCTCCAGGGTATGTCACAAATACCCAGATTATTTCTATTTCTTGTACCAAAGAAACTTTTTGTCCTCTACAAGAATATTATCTTTAATTCTACACAGCTTAGTACTTCCATACCATAAAGATTAACCCTCCTAAGTTTTAGCTCAGTTTTGCCATGCATTCTGAGCTGAAGCCTATGTTTATTTGGGAGTGTTGAGAGGCTGAGCCCCCCCATCAACTCTCCTCTTAGACAGTGACAAAGACTGTTGGATAAATTTTGTGATGCGGTGTTGGGGGACTTTGAAGTGCATCCATACTGTAAACTCTTGCCAGTAAATGTATAGCAAAGTGTTATTTCATGTTGCACAACTTTCTTATTATCAATCTGTGAAGGAAATGCCATTCATAGAAAGTATCAGAAAATTTGTTGTTTTAAACATTGGAAGCAAAGTTTACCATTATACTACCATATGGTTATGTGAAACACTGTCCCCAAAATTTAAGACTTTTCATCAATGGCATTTCCTTCCCAAGTTGTGCAACCCATAAATAATACTTTGATATGCATTTATATAATGACTGCACTAGGGGAAAATATAATGACAAACAAAGGGGGGGGGGGGACAGATACATGATTAACATTAGAAATTCTGAAAATGAGTCAAATAAATGCTGCATAGTGCCCAAGTCTTCTGTAATCAAGTAGATATCCAGGGGCAGAGAACCTAGTAAGGAAATATAGCTATCGGGGGGGGGGGGGGGGTTACAGCCCTCACATTTGGAAGGACTTAATTTCATATTACTAGGTTTGTGTGCTCAAGGGTGATGGCTAGAGTAATAAAGACATTAAGCCATAAAGGCAGTAATTTCAAAATTCAATATCACTGGTTTCCTGAATCAATTATCTGGAATGGAAAACTACATATTCATTCATAATGAACCATGAACAATTGTAAATAAAATATAGTTGCAAGGCTAGATAGATGGCTGTACACAACAGTGGCAGAAGTAGCCTCTTGATATCACAAACTACTATCAATATTGTCAACAGTGGGTTACCAAGGCCTAAAACTACTAC
>NC_051392.1:6704612-6719612 GCF_015228065.2 Penaeus monodon | reverse complement strand
CACTTCTGTGTGAGACACTTACATTAGGAAATTAATACTTTAAAAAAAAAAACGGTGAAGTACCAGAATTGTCAAAAATAACGTATGAGGATCAAATAAGGTTGTATGGCCTATTTGATAATGGATGAGTATGGTGGACAGCATACAACGGAGATATATATATATATATATATATATATATATATATAATATATATATATATTATATATATATATATATATATATGTATATAATATATATATATATATATATATATATATATATATATATATATATATATTATATATTATATATTGTTACGCCGACCGCCTCGTCTCTCTGCCACCAACACAAGGCAGGCTAGGCAGACGGCGTGCTATCCACAGGGTCGTGAACACTGAACAGCTCCAAGAGGCACCGAGCACCACAGCGTCCCAGAACACCACGAGAGGAAACGCCAAGTGGCGAGGCAGGGCACGAAGTAAACACAAAATGACAGTCTTTCCTTTATTTCCACAAGTTATTTACCCATACACTTTTCTATAGGCACAATACAGGGGGGAAACCAGCATGTCACACAACACAATACAGCTTATAACAGGGCAACACAAAATATTAGGTCACAAGGGCACACACGAGGTCTTCACAGGAGCAGCACCCAACCGCGTCTCTTGGCTTGTTCCTCCGCTCCTCCGCTCACAGCCAGTTGTGTCATGTTTGCCCAGGTCCCTTCATGTTAACACATGCCCAGGTCATCCTTTTCATGTTAACACAGGTTTCGCACAGAGACAAAGACCCACTGGCGTAGCACTATCCCCCCCTATCAAGCAGACGACCCGTCTGCTCTGACATACCTAAACCTGAAACAAACTACAGAAAATTTAAATAAAATCAGTTCTCAAAAACACAAAAATCATTCATCCAGCGCGGCTTTCTTCGCTCTCGCTGGGGTCGCTCTGGAGGAGGTGTGGGCGGCGGTAGATTGGCAGTGGCACCCAGAGGGGTATCTCCTGCCCCAAGACCTGGCTCATGGTCACCATTGACGTCTGTTGCATCGCCCTCACCGTCCAAATGCTCGTCCTCATCTCGGTCAGCGTCTGCCACGTCCTCATGGCCGCTACTGGGGCTAACGTCATCTTTTTCACCATGGCCCCAGGAGTAGCTTCCTGGCCCATGGTAACGCCACAGCCGGTGCGCCAAGTCCTCGAAGTCAGGCAACGGCCCCACACCAACCAACTCCTCGCTCCTCGACGACTCTTCTGGATGCTCCACTTCCTCACAAGTGCCCAGCTTTGCACCAGCTGGCACCTTCTGGGCCTTATCGGAGAAGTTGGCTACCAACACTGTAACTAACCCCTCCCCTGGTCCAACAAGGCTCCGCCCAACCGCTACGCCATCAGCCAGCTGCAGGTTTTGCATGGGCTCCACGAGGCCCTCTACTCCACGCATCACTCTTGACAGTCGACACCGGATTCTAGAATCTGTCCTGGGGGCAAGGTGCAGTCACTCAGCCGTAACTACCTCTGCACAGCCAACCTCTGGAAGCAAGGGCACATCTTCACCGTGCACCCTCACCAGCTTCCGTCCAAGGTCGACACACGCCTTACTCTGCATCACGGTATCTTAACTTTCTTTTAAGTTCTATAGAGATTTAGTTTAGTGAAGGCCCAGCAAGCAGTGCTCGTCCAGACGGCCAAAAACATACACCGGCAGCCGCTGCACCATGCCCTGCCCCAACGAGGCCTCCACTGGCCACTTGAGCTGCACACAATGCCCCGTGACACCTACACTAGGAAGTTCGCATTGTGGGCCAAAATATCAGGCCGCACTAGTGCGTCATTTTTAGCTCCCCAGTGTCCACGTCCAGGCGGCATGGCTTCCCCCATCTATTGAGCCCTCCACCTGCATCGTGCTGGTCGACGGCCAGCTTAACCAAGTCGGGCCCCGGGAACCCGCAGGACGTGCGGGTTTCGGCCCCCCCTTATCCGCCTTTTCCGCCTTACCACTTCCTTAGCCTTAGCGACATGCGCTCGGATTGGTGTACCATAACCTTGACACCAGTCCTGCAGCACTGCTGGGAAGGCATCAGAATCAGTCCGGTTTTCGAGAGGAGTGTTCTCCGACTCCCTCTGACACTGGACTACGTCTGTGCCCTACCTCTCCGCCAGCCCCCAACACAAGCTTGGAAAGTTCTCGGTCTCACCTTCCTCAATGCTATTTTCTCCACACTTTAGCCTTCCGCCCGGATGGGTCACGAGCGGGGGGCTTGAGCAGCTGGCCCTAGGCCACTCGTTGCCTTTCAGAAGGCCTCGAACTCCAAGGCCCTCGCCAGCGCCACTGCAGGTCCTCAGGGCGTTGTGCCTGCTTGACCCCTTAGATTTGGCAAGCGCTGGTCCTGTTAAAAGCTTCAACAAAGAAATCACGGGCCTAAGGACCCACGATCATCTCTCCGCAACCTCCGCAGGGTACGACCTCATCACCAGCGGCGGCCTCCCACATCCTGCGCCAGCTGGGTACATGTGTCGTGCCACGCTCACGAGTTACGCTCTTAAGTGGGGCCCCGATATACCTCGGCCTGGTGGTGGTGCCCGAAACGGGCGTTTCAAAGCCTCTGACACGCGGTATTTTTTTGTAAGAGGCCTGTTGGGATTGCCGGCAGATGCACCCAACACTTCCACCTCGGGGCCCCCCTTTAGCGCTGTTACCAGCTGCCGAGCCTTTTCTCTTCCTGGCCCAGCCCTGGGCAGGATGCCAGCATTCCAAATTGGGACACCCTATGCCTCCCAGGCCACCTTCCCGTTCGTACTCAGCTGGCTTACGCTTCACAGAATGTCTGGAGGCCGGAGGGAGGGGCTGAGGGTGGCGCGAGAAAGAAACGCGTGCAGTCGAAAAAAACTTAAAACACACCTGGGGGGGAGGGAAGGGTGGGAGGGATAGGCAAACACGAGCCGCGCGGTTGAGGGAGCGGGTTTTGTTACAGAGTTTTATTGTTTGCGCAACTCATACCCAAGGGAGCGGTTTCCCCGATGGGTTCCCCCCAAGCCTTTGCATGCTGACCACTGGCTCCGATACGAATTTCGCTTGCGAGGCCCGGGGGTTTCCTGCCACAGACCCCAGGCAGACCCCCCTCCCCCAGTTAAATCTGACACTCTGGCATCTGTTGCCAGAACCTCGGGTCTGCCTTCTCTGCTTGCAACAGGTAATACCTCGTGACGCCGCCTTCCTCCACACTTCCTCCCTCAGGCCCGCTGAACCTAGCCCTTCCGAGTCCTGCACCTCATCCAAATCAGTTCCTCTTCACGCTGTGCAGTCCTTAGTCGGTGACTCGCCTGAGGTTTCCATCTTTTCACAGATGCGATGATTGCTCTGTTTAGCACCTCTCAACAAGTCGGCAGAACTGTTCCTCTGCATTCCTGCCTGCATCTCGACGAGATGGTGCGCATGCCTCGTGTGCCCTCTGTGCCTTGTGCTTCTTCTGCCATTTGTGCCATTTCCTCCAGCATACCGGCCAGCATGGCAGTGATCAGGGTCCATCTGGTCTCGCCTTCACCTCACTCGTCTGCCTCTTGTTATAGCCTCCTCTCATTTTTCCATGGCTGCGCCATACTTTGGACTACGTGATAAATCGGCGGGTCTCATGATCAAATAGACTCTAATCCATTTTTTTCATTTTGCCCGCACAAAAATTCCCCACTCCTGACCACCAATTGTTACGCTCGTTCGCCTCGTCTCTCTGCCCACCTCAACACAAGGCAGGCTAGGCAGACGGCGTGCTATCCACCAGGGTCGTTGTGAACCAGCTGAACGCTCCAAGGAGGAACCGAACACCACAGCGTTAACAGAAACACCACGAGGAGGAGGAAACGCCAACGTGGCGGGGGCCAGGGCCACGAAGTTATAAACACACAAAACACCCCAACCCCCCCAAATGGACAGTCTTTCCTTTATTTCCACAAGTTTACTTTACCAATACCACTTTCTATAGGCACAATACAGGGGGGCAACCAAGCATGTCACACAACACAATACAGCTTATAACAGGGGCAACACAAAATATTAGGTTCACAAGAGGACACACGAGGTCTTCTCACAGGCAGCAAGCAACCCAAACCGGTGTCTCTTGGCTTGTTTCCTCCGCCTCTCCCTCACAGACAGTTGTGTCATGTTTGCACAGGTCCCTTCATGTGTTAACACATGCCCAGGTCTTAAATCCTTGTCATTTTATATACACAGCGGGTTTTCGCACAGAGACAAAGGACCCACTGGCGTCGGAATATATATGTATACAGTCTATACTATATATAGTATATAAATATATATATATATATATATATATATATATATATACTATATATATATTATATATAGAGATATATTTTTTTTTTTTTTTTTTTTTTTTTTTTTTTTTTTTTTTTTTTCTTTTTTTTTTTTTTTTTTTTCTTTCCATTTCTTTATCCAATCTTCATTTCCAACAAGTATTTTTTTCATTTGATTATAAATATAGCATGGGATCACACATATTAATCTCCAAAGAGTGCTAATCTGGTTGTATCATAAGATCCTGAAACTGGAGGAAACAATTGATCCTAAACTCCAGATAATTCATCTTATTCTCTGCATGCTAAATACCTAATGTCTTGCTATTATTTGTATTTGTCTGTTTACATTTTTTCTTGCAGCCATAGTCAGGATTAGAGCATACTTTCCAGCAGTTCTTTGGAAATCATTGGAAATCATAAGGGAGGTAAGAAGATTTCATCCATATTTCATGTGTTAGTAGTTTATGAGCACATATATGAGTTTTCTACAAATTGGGATATTAAGAATATTAAGAGCTTTGTTATTCCAAGTTTTGAAATTCAGGGTAGCATTGCATTTATTGAAAAACTAAAGATTCTTCTGTGTCATGTTAAAAATGAGGAAACATTGACTTTTAGCTGATTGTCCTTAATTAATGATTTGTAAAAATCAAGACTTACATAAAAAAGTTGAACAGGGTAAATAGTTTCTGGAGTGTTTTTGAAAAAGTGAAAACACATTTTGGACCGACTAAAGTAAACTGAAGAAACAGGGGGGTGATGATTAACATATTGTGCTGACTGTAGCTAACAAAAAGGATACATGAATTATCAATGGATGAAGTGGAATAATTCAATTATTATGCCTCTTCTGTAAAACCCAGATAGGAATTTTGCACCCAGACCCAGGTCCTACAAGCAGATGCTACAAGACAATGATTTTTGTGACAAAACTAACATGGATGTGATACAAAATGCACAGCTTTTCCCTACACACAGTATTAAAATGTGTAATCTGTGGATCTGAAATGGATGTGGAGCATGACTGAACATTTACACAAGAGGCCAGCCTTTAATCAGGTATACCTCAAAATGTATGGGCAATGAGTAAGTTGCAAAGCTATTGGCAAAGGATCAAGTTGACATCGATAAAAAGTATAATCCTTTTCCTATCAGTTTACACAGGGTGATCAATAATAAAAAATCTTGTATTATGAATATAGTTCTCTACTGTGGTATATGTAAGGAAGATATATCTGTTCCATTTATCCATAATGACTTGACTTTAATGAAAACTGCTACATGTGAAGCATAGATATTTGTTCAGTATCCATCATATAACACATTAGGAAAGATATGGTTTAGCAGATTTACTTCCCAATAACTTCTGTTAGGAGGGTGCAGGCCTCTGATTAGTCATAATCTTGAGCAACTTTAATTTATGCTGAATGGGAAAATAAATACGTCAGAGCAAAGTGCATCATGAGGCATCCTGTCTCTTCCTTCAATAAGTCCCTAATTTAAGATATTACTGATATTACATTATTAGTCAAACTTGTTAGTCATATGCAAGTGCATGTACAGTACGTGTCAGTAGAGGAGCAAGCTCAATGATGTGGTAGGGTGACCATTTCGTTTTTGCCCTGACTTTGACCCAAGCCTGATGACACGTACTCAATAAAATTTTGATTGTGGTAGCCTGAAAATCTTACTAAATTTTTAGAGTATTATTTCTAGTTTACCTGAATTAAAAAATGTCCTTTAAAAGATAAAATTATCCTAGCCCTTGCAAGCAAGGCAAGCTGAAACATAAAACAATCATGAGTTTGCTAAATATGCATGAAAAAGTATGGTAATAAAAGATAAATATGTCCTCAATATTTATTTATATCACGGGATGGGGCGCAGCACAACCAAGGAAATACTGTAGGGTAAATAATCATTAATATACTGTATATACTTCGAACCTTGAATGAACCACCTCTAAAACAAGATTCCCATATATGTGACAGACAACATATATATATATCTACATTTGTATTAAAAGACCAATTTATTCTCCTAAGTGTATGCAGGTTTCTAAATATGTACAAATACACAAACTTATGGATAAATATACACAAAGCTTCTTTCCAATTACAAGAGGGAAAGTTGTGTGTGTGTGTGTGTGTGTGTGTGTGTGTGTGTGTGTGTGTGTGTGTGTGTGTGTGTGTGTGTGTGTGTGTGTGTGTGTGTGTGTGTGTGTGTGTGTGTGTGTGTGTGTGTGTGTGTGTGTGTGTGTGTAAAACTGTGGTAATGGGAAAATGATTTTAGAACTAGGTCATGGATTCCATCAGATATGCAACTGATATGTACAAAAGTGAAGCAATATCTCATGCTACACCCCAGGACATTTTTATTATTACAACCCAGTCAGTTGGAAAAGGTATTTATGATCGTGTATTTGGGGGTACACATGTACTCTGAAATACAGTAGATATGAATGCAATGCAAATGACTAGTGAATCATTTTCAGAAACTGTGTATTGCTAAATAAATGGACTGTGCTGTCCTTTACATTACAATGATCTTAACTTAATATATGTACATAACTGCTACATGTTCCAGAGTTTATAAAAATGCATAGATTACTTTTTGCACAAAAGTATATGCTAACTTAATGTATCCTTTTCTCCTATCAAATGAAATCAACACCTCTGATATGAAAGTTAAACATCTTGCAAACCACAATATGAAATAACAAAGAATCATTCAGAACACTCAATAAACATTATATATGTCTCAATAAACATTATATATGTCTTTCCTGAAATATAAAAATACCATAAAGTTCTCACAGGTTGCCAACTATATTTGTAATCAAATTAACTAATTACATTAATTATTGCTTGCAAGTACCATTTATTCAAATCTACTTTTATGGCACCCTTATCATTAGGAATATTAGGAATCTCTATTCAAGTTCTTTTCAATCACGGGTATACAAAGGTGATTAATGAACTATTAATATGAAAATTTTCAAACATTTAACAAGAAGGTTGGGCACTGCCTTCCAAATATTTAACAAGCACATGAAATAACCTCAATTTACCTAACATATTCTTAACAGTGTTTCCACAAATGTTTACCTCTAAAAAAAAAATTACATAGTGCCATTTCAGGCACTTCTGCTTTTAAATGGTCTCAACATGTATTTTGGGCATTTTCCTTTTGGGGAATAAGTATGGAATAATTATTTCTTTTGTCTTTCTTCCCTAGCAGAAGTCTTATATTTCATATAGTGAAAATGACCAATGCCTCAGCTTGAACAAAACCTGTCATTTCTCTGAAAAAAGTAGTAATACAAAACATAAAAAAGAAATAAATCTATGACACTGATGACAAAAATGATAAAATGAAAGTAATTCTTACTGGAACATGATTCCTTACTAGCACTTGTGGCTGCCATCAAAAATGAGCTGAGATCTATCATCATGTTTTAAAAGGTAAGTTATATTACACATTTATCACCTTCAAGTTGAGAATATAAGAGCATATAATCAGGTTTCACTTGTGGTGTCTATGTACATCAAAGATTTCACCTTGAAGGCTCATTCAATACTACCATAAATCTATACAAAATACAATACAGTAATCCACAGGTTGCTAAGTTCTCTGTTGAAATTTTCAACAGTGTCTACAGGCTTTATAAATATATATAATACAAACAAAAAAATATAAAAGAAAGTAAAAGCTTATCAATATGATAAAATGCATAGAATAAAAGTATATATTTTTGCAGAAAGAAAGAAAAAATATGGTATATTAAATTTCTCTCCAGTAGGTTTATACCAAAAACAAAGAAATAAATGGAAGCTACAAATAAAAAATAATAAAAAAATAACTGTCTTTCCAATCATCTACATAAATAAACCTACCAATCCTTAATTTTTGTAAAATTGTAAAATAACTACTAAAAAAATTATAATTCATTGTGAACATTAAAAATACTGAATCATTTTTATAATCAGTATTTCACCTTATAAAATGACTGATATCCACAAAAACAACACTACAACATTTCATTGCCTGAACTGAATAACTTAACAGTTCAAAAACAATAAAATATTACAATCAGAATATTGTACCAACACTTTCAAATTCTATAAATGAAATACAAACTAACTACACAGACAGTTACCTCTATGTTGGACCATCATAATGTAGACCCAAGTTTATATTCTACAAAGACTGGAAAGACCTTTTTTCCAATAAAATACCATTTTATATATACACTAGATCTGCAATAATGCTTTCCGTAAAAGTGATGAGCTATAATGAGTGTGGAGTACAACATATGCTTGGAAATGCTTCTTCATCAGGAATACCAACAAAACAATTGTTAATCATTATTCATAGTCAGTATATGATTCAGTGTGTATATATGTAATCTGTTCCTTATCCTTATATTCTGGAAAACAATTCATTATATACCTACTAACAATTGTAATTTTACTACAGGCAATTTTCAGGAAGCACAGAAGGGACAGAAAGCACCAATGTCACTAAATGTTCTATATGGAAGAATTTTGTTTCCAAAAACAAAATCAAAATGCTATGAAACTTCAATATAATCTTATGCCCTACAATCATCACCAGGAATAAGTCTCCAGCATTATCTGTGTGTGGGTGCTTCATGCTCAGGGTGATGTGAAGCGATGGTGTGGTAGCCTAGTAAGTGTTAAGTGCTTTGCATGCCTTCTCACTTGCAGTTGCCACTGCTGGCTAACCTGGTGAGAAAAGGGAGCAGCTGTGCATAAGACTCCCCTGCCAGCTCATAGCCTCTCCATCATCAAGGCTTCTGCAGTGCCTCTTTGTGGCCACCCACGGAAACTAGGTACCTTGAGGTCCAAGGCTGAACTGTGGAGGCTCTTGGAGTAGCAGGAGGCCCTAAAGGTATGGAGTCATGGTCCACTAATGTGTGGGCCATGACTCAACATGACTGCAACAGTGCCTCTTGGGGTTAATGGGTGGATGTGGGGAGGCAGGCCTTGCCAGTCCGCCTCCCCAAGATAACCCAACTGGCAGCAAAACATACAATTGTTGGTGCTGGGGGGAGGGCAAACATCACTCTTACCCAGCAAGTAAGGCAGACTGTGGGTCCCATTGGGTTGATGACCACTGGGACTCGGTCTGGGAGCGGGGGGTTACCTGTTGTCCTGTCTGCATCCCAGCGGCAGCCAACTTGGTGTGAGGCTTGTGGGGCAAAGCCCATGGGACCCCCACAGGTAGATTATGGGGCCTGCAGCCAGCCAACCCTCACCATATGGGGCAATGTCAGTGGGGGTGGCAGAGGTGGCATCCACCCAGAGTGATTGCCCAGTGAAACTATGTTTGTATGTAAATGTACATATACAAACAGATATATATGTGTGTGTGTGTGTGTGTGTGTGAGTGAGTGAGTGTGTGTGTGTGTGTGTGTGTGTGTGTGTGTGTGTGTGTGTGTGTGTGTGTGTGTGTGTGTGTGTGTGTGTGTGTGTGTGTGTGTGTACACATTTATATCTCATGTAAATGTATGCATGCTTGTATGTATATATATACACAGCAATACACACACAAGCACCCACACACATATACACAGAGTATACTGTATATTGCTTTAGGAGAGGTATTAATTCAGTCTCCTTCATCTCACAGAATAAGTTTCTCTGATCACAGCTGAATAAGCCACTAATAGTCATAGAACATCAATAAGCGTTTTATGAGAAATGGAGTTCATAATGCTTAACAATTTTTACAGTATCATTGAAACTTTACATGTTATCATCTACAACATCAACAAAGATTAGTTTAACCCATATACTACAGTGTGCTTGTTTTGCACACGTTCTGCAATGTGGTTATGTTGCAGGAAAAAAGTCTGTCTTTTCATGATCCAGGTAAGGGAAAGACCAACTAAAAATGATGAAGATGGGGAATACTTCAAACAGACAGTTACCAACATTAAAAAATACCAGATTAAAAAAATATGGTTGTAAAACAATCAGGATATTCATGAGTGTCAATTTGAAAACTGTTCTCATGAAGTGCATAGCAGTCCTTTGCTCTGTCAGTGAAGAGGCATACAGCAGTATATGGGTTATCTTGCAAACCATTGGTAATCTCTTTCAGCACTTTTATAAAAATCAATCCATATCTTATTAATCATTTCATAATTTTTCAGTGTCAATCCTTTCCTTTACTCTTATAATATCAGAAGTTTCCTTCACAAAAAGGCATCACCAAAATAAAAAGATAGGAGATTCATATACCTAACAGTCTCATAAAAAATCTATTGTCCTTAAACATGAGTGTATAGACAGTAAGGTTTACAAACAGTAGAATATCACATGTGTATTGCATTCTTTTTATAGCTCACTCAATCTATCTAATGTGGATATGCAGGCCCATTTCCCAATTAACTTTTCCCTTCTATCAATTTTACTCAATTTATAGATTCCTAGGGGGCCACCCAAGAAGTCAAACTCATATCTTCCACCCTCAGTTACTGCCTGCCGGAGAGCTTTGACTGTGGTGTATCCCAACCCTCGAGTTTCCAGTTCCAGGGTTGTGGTGGCTAGTTTATCTCGTATTGTCTGGAGAAAAAGAATAAAGTTTAGAAGAAATAATGGCATCGTGCACATTGGTTACTTAAATACTTATTCATTTAAACATTTACATAAATATTGTTTTTGTAATTATAAATGATTTAAAAAAATATCAACCAGAGAGGGAAGGTCAGTCAAATACCTTGGTACATTATTCTCATTTGCTTAGCTGACTTTTGATAAAATGATGAGATACAGCAAATAGCAAACAAGAATGAATGAGTACTATAAATCTATAGCTTTTAGTAGGACACAGTAATGAAATAAAATGAAAACATGAATACCTTCCCAAATATAGCTGCCTGATTTGCAGTAAGTTTCAAGCCAGCAAGAGACAAGATTGACAGGTGATGTAGGTTGGTTGTGAGTGCCTGTAAAAGCGTGTGCTCCATTCCTGGCGTTCCACTGGATTCCCGCACTTCAACGCCAGTGAGGATAACTTCACGGAGCTGGCTGCCTCTGAGCTGCTTCCCTCCGGCACGCATTACCTAATGAAATTAAATTGTAACAATGAAGAATTTCGTCATTTTTTTCATAGTTCACCTCAGTGCAGTGAGACTGATAGTAATGCTTTGTGTGTGAGAATAAATATATATGTACATGAGAATGCATTTACACTAACTGCACCAAGAATCTTCATTAATAATTTTATAGATTGATTTCATATTAATTATCTCTCTTTAGCTGTAAAAAGGAATCTGAAGTATCTTTTAACCAAACCTTTAAAAACACTAAATACTCTGATTACTTTTGGATAGCAGAATATGCTACCTACCTTTTCACAGTTATCAAGCGAGAACACCCAGCCACCAAGAGTCAATCTTCGCAGAAAGGGGAAGGATCCCGGCAAGAGGGAGAAAAGCCTGTGAGTTGTGGAATCGTCAATAATGTCTGCTCCTAAGTTAGATGCCAATGAGACATCAACAAGCTTGGGGAAATGTCGAAGCATAAAGAGTAGTTGTGGCCCTCGAAGGACGACTTTACTATTTAGAGTCACCTGGAAAAGAGGAAAAGATTTTCAAATTAATACCATAGTGCTGATGCTGACTTAGAGGATCACAATATAATTAGATCATAAAAACACATCATGGAATATTTAGTGAAAAAATGGCTGTGAGGAAAAATGACTATAAGAAATATACACGTGTGTCTGAACCACTCTGTTGCATCCGACACACTAACCATGCACAAGTAAAACATATTCTGACCTCAAAGTGATCCAAGTTCAGGAATGCCAAAGTGTTGTTATGTAAGGGAGGAACAGACTCTTGAAGAGCTGCTATGACATCATCCTGCCTAGAGAGGCGCGCAAGAGCCCCATCATGTACTGTGACAATTACTCGACAATTGCTGAGGTCAAGATGCTGTAGTTCTGTTGCATTAAGAAAACGGATCAACTCCTTCAGTGACCGTTCACTCTGTAAAAAGAATATATATGTATATAAATAAAAAAAAGCAAAGGTTTAAAACTAATGGGGCCCATACGTTTTGGAGAAATCAATATATTTTCAATATATATTATTCAGTTCCACAGTTTCATATCACTGGAAAATATAACTAAATAGAAAATTCATTCATAATTCTAATGAAGCTTAAAAATACGTATACAGAAATAGATATACAAGTATGGTCATTAATCCCAAAGCAATTTGACTTACCTCAACTTGGATGGTCCAGCCATTCAAGACGAGAAACCTTAGGGACTTATTCTTAGCTAAAGCATTAAGAGTGACTTGCAGGGCAGCATCTCCCAAGAGGATATGAGGGGATGTCAGGTCAAGAAGTTGCAAAGTAGTGTTCTCCTGAAAGAGCAAAATAATCTGTAACTATTTCTTGTGTTTAACAGTTTGCTCCATCTTCTTTCAAGTAACAATAATAACAATACTAATTTTGCCTATTAATCTGAAATCTTTATAATTTTTTTTTTATTACATGAACTTCCTATATATAACAAAATAATATCACTTGATTTATAGTATTACATATAGTATATGACACAATAATGTCATTATATTTTTAATCCAAGGTATTACTTTCTCCACAGTGTTATTCAAGACATTTAGATCTCTAACACAACAAAAATATCAGTAAACAAACCTGTAAAGCTATAAGGACTGGGATAATCTCTGCCATTCTTGACAGCCCCTCCATCCTAAGTGATGAAAGGCACTTGGTGAAGCGTACAGTTTCCCCGAGACACACCAAGTCTTCTGCCCCCATTGTGCATTTGCTAATGTTCAGGTGGCACACTCTTGAGGCTGGGTTGCGGAATGCTGCAAATATCTGGAAGGCAAGAGTTTAAAATCTATGACATTTTGTTAAAGAATACAACTTATTGAAGAATAAGTTTTTTCTACAGTGCCAATCCTCATTTTATGACTAATGATATATGCGATCAATGTCTGAAAGCTTAGCAAGTGTCAATATCATTTGCAACTTACTTCATGAAAACCATTAGCATGAACAATGGGGTTGCATGCTGGTGGCGGGAAAGATGTTTTCTGAAGAAGCGTTGTGTCTGAATTTCTCTTTTCTGCTGATAGAGAGTGCAATCTCCCCCGACCGGGAAGTGACTGGTAGAAAGATCGTGGGAGAGAGTTGAACACAGACCTGGTATTCCCCTGTGCATCAGTGAAACTCCAAAAAGAGAGTGGTGCTGGGGCGTCTTCTCTGGTTGGTGAGGGTGTGCTGGCTCCTGTGCCTGTTGAACGCTCATCCACCTGAGAGCCACAGAGAAGATGCTAGGTTAAATGAAACCACTTTTTTTTATAATCTTAATTACATATTTTTTGTGTATTTATGGTTGTACTTACATGTACAAGCTTAAGCACATATACACAAGAACACATATATGTATGAATGCACATGCACTCGCTCACACACACACACAGATATATACACATGCACATGTCTAAATTTTGTTCACATAATTAATTCTTACTTTGAATAAATGTTCATCCACCTTTCAGTTTATCATATAATATCTTTAACTGGTGTTGGTACTATTCTCAAAAAATAATTATTACTAACTTTAAACATAATCAAAATGGGATCCGACAACAAAAGTCCTTTTACACTTACTGGGGTGCCAGAGCTGAGAGACCCTGCTAGATTGAGTGACACCAGGGGACTGTTTTCAACAATTTGTGCAACTGCCTTCAGGCCATCCAAACCACAAGCCAGGTGAGGAAGATGAAGCACTTGTACATGTGGTGCATTCTGCAGGACTTGACACAACTGTACAACCTGAAAGAGTATCACACACATATAAATTGTAGTATCTCACCTTTCCTTTACAATATATTTTCAAAAATGTATCATATCACATTTGAATACTGTCAAAAGAATGGTTGGAAACATATAAATCTGCGAAAACTTTTAAAAAGTAAGATTGTAAAAACTAACTTGTTCAGCATCCAGTTCTAATGCAACAACAAGCTTGTTAAGGGCCTGAGCCAAGTCTGGGAGTGTGTCGCAAATCATGTCCACAACAGGACTCAGGATCTCAGCAGTTGCTTCTTCCAGCGATGTCACCTGAATCTCAAAAGACTCTAGTCGGCGCTTGGTGAGCACAGCTCTCACATAAGACACAAGTCTTGTTACCTTTGAAGGTGATAAGGGAATGACTTTAGTAATTATCTGTGGATTGTTTCCAAATTTATTATAATGCACTCAGTTTACTAATTTTATAAAGTATAATTTTTTTTTCTCAAAATTATAAAGGACCAAAACTATAGAAAACAAGCTTAATCCAAACTTACTTCAGACTCGCCAAAGTCCCCACCAACAACACAGGTAAGTTTGACACTCTTGACGCTCTCATTAAATGACATGGATGTGAAAAATGACTCATGTCTGTCTCTTGAACTCCCATCAAAGTCCAACAGCACATCCACTCCTTCCAGCATACAGTCAGGGGAGTATAGCAAACGACCCCAGTCTTCTAGTTCCGCAGAATTTGTCTGAATTACGACGTGTTCCCGGCCTGATACGTGTTTACATACCTTTATGGAAGGAAAAAAATATGATCATTTTGATGTTTTATAGACATACTAATTCTCTTTTCATTTTCACATGTGGATATTTAAAACTTACTG
>NC_051392.1:6687112-6699612 GCF_015228065.2 Penaeus monodon | reverse complement strand
TCATTCATGTCTCCACTCTCCTCTTCAATCAGTTCATCGTAGCCAACCAAAAGGAATAGCACCTGAAGATAAGGATTATATTGCTATATTAGTAAAATTCTTTATTCCAACCAATTAACTTTCATTTACTCTTACTTTCAAAATCTATTGTTTAACTCACCTAAACTTAAAGTAAATTAGTTTTATCTACTTTGATTCCATATAAGTTATAAATATTAATAAAACAAAAATATTTGATGAGCAAATTTCCTTATACATACATAACCAACATTAAACATTATTAATGAACAAATTTTCAGATTTTACCTTATCTTCAATCTTTTTCATATGATTCCACAGAGTGTTCATTGCCTCCTTGCTTAGAATGTGTCTTGGCAATACCTCCTTGCACAGGTGAGAGAACACAGAGCCTCCTCTGAAATCTCGCAGCGTCAGGACAAACACCAAACTGAGTGAAGGCAGCCAAGAATTAGGTACTGAATGTCCATTAAATTATTCTCCATCAATAGTTTCATCCTAATGATCATAATCAAAACATTTCAATAATATCAGTCCAGGTACAACAAATAACCATACCTATAAAATGATAGATAAGAGCCTGTTGGATCTGTAGCCCAGTCATAGGCTAACTTCAGGGCTAATGTAGATTTGCCATATCCTGGATCTCCCTCCACTAAAACTCGCTTTGGGCGGTCCCCCATAGAAGATTCAGTGAATGACAGCTGTAAAAAGTGGCATGCTTTTATGAACTACAAACATAATTTTTATCTCTCAATTGTAAATATGTATATTAACCCTATTGCTTACTGTTCCTTGTGCTTCCTTAATCACTGTTAACACTGACATGTTGCAATAATTTTGTTCTTTTAGTACATGATATGTTAAATAATTAAATTTCCAGCATGAACTTCAACATACAAAATGATTAAACAATAATTATAAAAAAACTTGTGTTAATATAAAATACTAACATTTGTACAACTATTGATTCTTAAAAACTATATCATAAAACTAAAATATCTTCAACGTCAGGCCAGAAATAAAGATTATGTTTAGAAGACACCTAAATCAAAAGTAATTCTTAATGCTATTATGAAATTATCATAAACTTGCTTTACCTGGATTATTATGGCCTCACTAACATCAAAAGACTGATATAACGATATTTGTGTTCATAGAGAGTAAAAACTTCATTGTGTATTGGAAATGCCACACTAGACCCTTACACACCCACTAATCATATGCAGCATAAAATCAAAGCCATCCATCATTAATGAAACTGGATATAATCTGATTCTATTAGCCTATTCAGATGAGGACAGGTTCAACCCTGACTCAGCAAATTGATGCCAGAACTCTTCTTTTCCAGTGAAAAAATGTTTCACTTATGACAATATAAATATAATTAACTAATTATAATTAACCACTAATATCTTATTGTTCAAAAACAAATGTAATGTAAACAACTAATCAACCAGAAAATAGTAATAAACAACTAATTAACTAAACCTTTTCTTTGAAGATTTTCAAATTCTTAATTTCATTAGAATGTCATTAATTTTTTAAAGCTAAACACCTGTTTACAATCTCAACAGAACTGTAAAATATAAACTAACTTCTCATTAACACAATTATTCAAGGAAAAATAACTGACAAACAGATGAAACTGTTTCTACAAAATGATCAGGTTATGAAAGATACTCACACCAAAGAAAACAAGTCACCCATACAATAAAGAAAATATGGAAGAAAAAATAATCAATTCGAAGAAGGTAGAAAAAAAAAAACAATATCCCTAAAGAAAACGAAGATTTTACCTGAAGTGGCTGCAGAATGGCAGGGACTGTGAGCAATCCTGGTGGGACCTTCAGGTGAGCAGCCAAGGGTACTTGTATTAAGCTGGTCTCAAACTCGCTCACTACCATCCTGTACAACAATGGTATATAAAAGTGAACAAATATTCAAAGATCATATTTCTTTTGTTTTTTGTTTTTATACAAGTTCTTACTTAAAAAAAACTTGATTTTACCCAAGTAACTTCCTGAATAATTAGAAATGTAGTCCTTACTAAAAATATGATCCATGCAGCTGTCTGCTCTTTCATATTAAATCAAAAATATTACTTATCACTTTCTTTATCAACTTGTTATGTAATCAAACTACAATTTGTGATATGCTTTGAACACATATATAAAAAATGCAATACCACAATTTTTTTTTTATTCTTTTCATAATTTTGGTTTTGATAAAAATGATCCGAATATTATTATTTTATAAAAAATACTCAAATATATCTTAATTGAGGATACTGGTATTGCTACAAAATAGCAATACATGTTTTATACATTAGTTTTCATTGCCAGGAGATTCCATCTTTTACATGAAATTTCAAGTCTGATTTTATGAACGAAAATAACCTTGAGAATACAAGGATAACATTAGATTCTTTAAAGGGACTCCATTTGAAAACAGATAATGATCAAGATAAGAAAGGTACAGCCTTCATAAAAAAAATGCAGTTAAAACAAAAACATAAAAACATCTAAACTAATTATCATAACTCTTCATAAAAAATGAGGTACCAATTAGCAACTAATCAACATCCGGCAACTGAAATTATTAACGTTCATGAATTACTCACTTAAATCCAGGACACCAAGGTAGCTGCAGGGGGCTGGAGATAAGATTCTTGTACTGCGTCCTCAGGAAGGTAGCGACGCGAGCCACGAGGGCGCCGCCCATATCAGCCGCCCCTCTCATGGACGCCACCCGCATGGACGAGACGTAGTGATGTGGAGCCACGTATTTGGGTTCCACTGTGGAAGCGTTGCTGTTGTTCCCCTGCGGCGCCGGGGTGGAGGTGACCAGGGGCACGGGTGGCTCTCCTCCGGGGCTCCACACCTCCTGCACGTAATGCAACCATTAGAGGCGACCTTGCTAGCAATGCGACAAAAGTGCCCCCGTCGCCCTGGGAGTCACGTGAGGTGCAACGGGGGCATGTGTTTGCAGGGTTAGGGGCACACCAGTTATCGTGGCACGCAACACGAGACTGCACTTACCTCGGGCGTGCTGCTCAGGCGGTGCGGGGTTGTGTTTCCGTTGCTCAAGATGATCATCTTGGAGTCGGGCGGATCTGGCGTCTTGCAGGTTATGCGCGGGGCCTGCTCCTGCTCCTGGTCGTGCTCGGAGGGCGCGGGGACCGGGTGCCCCCCGTCATCCGTCGGGTGATCGCCACTCTTCGGGTCGGTTTCAGGTCGGTTGTCGGACTCGGCGGCGCACGTGGTGCACGAGAGCACCGAGGAGGACGTTCCCGTGAAGCATGAGGATGAGGTAGAGGATCGGTCTTCGCAGGTGTCGCACGGTGGCAGGGACGGCGGGAGGGCCGGCGGCGGCTTCTCGTCCTCGTCGTCCGCGTCCAGCACATCCTCTTCCAGGTTGTCCGAGGACTTAATGCTCGATTTGGAGGTCCTCCTTGATCCCGGAGATGACCGTTGCCATGACCAGCGGCCCGACCCTGTCCGGGACTTCTCCTGTGATTCGCCGCTGCTGCCCATGTCGCTGCGGCTGTGGGCACCACTGCGGCCTTCGCTGTGACTGCCGCTGTGGGCATCGAGGGACGCGTAGCCGCAAGAGAGAGACGCGAGGTCGTCGTGGAGGCCGTTGATGCTGAACTCCCTCGAGGCGGCGTCGTCCAGGAGTCTGCTGAGGGAGGCGGTGTCGTCCTCCTCGCCCATCATGGACGACGCACACGACGACCCGCTCTCGTCAATGAAGGGGATGCTGTTGCCGTCCTCTCCCGCGCCCTCGACGATGCCCACGCCCAACACGCCCACTCCTGACGCAGTGGACATCTGTAACAGGAGGTAAGTGTCACACACATGCACTACGACAGACCTCGGCCGTCACGCTGGGCCCCGGTCGCCTACGTGGCGCTAAGGCTATGAACGGGGATTCAGAGCATGCCATTTGGAGGCGCGGGGCATGCAGGCAGGGCAGTGGAAGGAATGTTCAGAAAATAAATGATGGGAAGAGAAGGGACATATGACAGAAAGAAAGGAAGAGACCGCAGCAAGAGCAAGGGAAAGGGAGAGAGGGAGGGAGACAAGAGAGGACAGGAATGAAGAGGAGAGGAGAGGAGAGGAGAGGGAGAGGAGAGGGAGAGGGAGAGAGGAGAGAGAGAGAGAGAGAGAGAGAGAGAGAGAGAGAGAGAGAGAGAGAGAGAGAGAGAGAGAGAGAGAGAGAGAGAGAGAGAGAGAGAGAGAGAGAGAGAGAGAGAGAGAGGGGGGGGGGGGGAGAGATAAAGGAAGACTGTCAAAAGGAGAGAAATACCTACACAATCAACCGATTTATAACACACAATATTGTTAGTATACACTAACCATTTGCAAAAAACTACGATTAACCTTTTACGTGTAAACAGGTGAACAAGAGTTCAATGGAAAAATACATACAAATGGTCGAAAAAAAGTAAATAATAAATTCTCGGAAAAAAACCGCCAGAAGAAACAAATAGACAAACGGTAACTCACTCTGACTCACACAAATACCTCTATTGTATATGTATGTGTATGTGTATGTGTGTATGTGTGTGTGTGTGTGTGTGTGTGTGTGTGTGTGTGTGTGTGTGTGTGTGTGTGTGTGTGTGTTGTGTGTGTGTGTGTGTGGGAGAGAGAGAGAGAGAGAGAGAGAGAGAGAGAGAGAGAGAGAGAGAGAGAGAGAGAGAGAGAGAGAGAGAGAGAGAATACAACAGAATGCGAGGTTATAAAAAATATATAAATAAACAAACTAAAAACACTCAGAAATATACGAAAACAAATACAGCAAAAACAACTACAAACCTGCACAAAACCACACACACAAAATGAATAACCTCATAAAATGTCACTCCACAAAAATAACACTATAAAAACACCACCCAAAGAGAGAAAAAAATTCCACAGCATTACACCCCAAGAACACTCACACATACACACAGTCCCTCCTCCACAGGGCGCCGTCACACACCCTCCCTCCCTGGCTGATTACGCGACACTAACCTAATCTCTCTCACGCCCGCTCGTCCGAGGGAATTCACAGACACCTTCTTGAGCGCATCCTGGTGCTGTCCCGAATCGCAGCTACTTGAAAAAGAGTTATATATAGAGTGACGCCTGATAATCGCGCTCTGTATTGCCCTCGTTCGTTTATCGCTCTCCCCTCTCTGCCTCCCCTCTTCGTGTTTTCATCCTCCTTCCTCCTCCCCTTCTATCCTAACCTCTATCTTCCTGGCCTTCCCCCTTTCGCTTCGTTTTTTTTTTTCTTCCCTCTTCCTCCCCTTTCGTCTTTTTACCCCTTCGCTTAACCCGAGTTTGTGGCTTTTTTTTATTCCACTTTTTGCTCCCTGTCTCTGTCTCTGTCTCTCTCCAGTCTGTTTACACCTCTCACTTCCTTTCCACTCTCCTATTTTACTACATCTCTTCTTTCCCCTCTTCCACTCATTCTTATTTCAAGTGAAGAGATGAGCAAGGAAGAGGGGGGAGGGGGGGAGGATATGTGACGTCATGAAAGGGAAGTGGACCCCCCTCCCCCGCCTCCTTAATCCCACCCTCTGATTCATCTTTAATTGATGTTCTAATTAAAGGAAATACGTAAGTCTTATATCGACAAGAGACATAAAGAAATCAATTAATTTCGGCATTTACGGCTAATTACTGTAAATTCTGGTGGTGGTGATAGAAGTGGTGGATATGGAGGTGGTGGTGGAGGTGGTATTGGTGGAGGTGGAGGTGGAGGTGGTGGTGGTGGTGATGATGATGATGACGATGGTGGTGGAGGTGGTGGTGATGGTGAAGGTGATGGTGATGGTGATGGTGATGGTGATGGTGATGATGATGATGATGATGATGATGATGATGATGATGATGATAATGATGGCGATGATAATAATATTAACAATAACAACAATAATAATAATAATAACAATAATGATAGTAATAGTGATAGCAAAAACAACAGAAGGACGAAGCGGGAATCTAATAACCACGAGAGCAACAGGTAAATCAAACAGGAAAACACAGAGAGAAACTAAAGTAAAATAAATATATAAATAAATGCACAAAATGACCATAAAAAAAACTATTAATCTTCTTTGCTAGGAAAACTGCAACACGAAAATTACCCGGATGTTCATTCAGCCCGCAGACCCGTCGCCAAAAACAAATAAACACAGACATGCGCACTCAAAACAAAAAACAAACAAACAAACAAAAAACACTCCAAAACAAACAAACAAAATAACAAAAAAAACGTAACAAAAAAAAAGAAAAAGAAAAAGAGAAAAAATATTGCAAGGAAAGATAACGTTTACCAGCCTCGAGTTATATCAACTGGATGTTTGTACAGCCTGGTCGCCCCCCGTGAGAAAATAAACATTATGCAAAGTAGACATTAGGTAATCGAAGTACTAAGCACCAGGGCTTGAAAATGACCCTCTGTCTGTCCCGGCTTGTCCTTCAGCCTGTCTGTCTGTTTGTTTGTCTATCGGTCCGTCTGTTTTATTTATTTATTGTTTGTTAATATATGTTGTTTATCTACCAGTTTGTTTGTTTGTTTAATTGTTTCTCAATCAGTTTGCCAGTCGGCGTTTGTTTGTTTGTTATATACCTGTCTGTCTCTATCAGTCTGCTTGTTTGTCTATCTGTGTTTGTTTGTTCGTTAGTCCATCTGTCTGTCTGTCTGTCTGTCTGTCTGTCTGTCTGTCTGTCTGTCTGTCTGTCTATCTGTCCATCTGTCTGTTAGTTTATCATTCTGTTTTTGTTTGCGCGTGCACGTCGGTTAATCTCTGTTTGTCTGTTCGTTTGTCTTCCTTCGTCTTCCCTCTCCCACTATCCTATATGATTAGAAAAAACAACAACTAAATGTTCACGAGAAAGTACAGCAAGATGAATATACAAATAAAGACAAATATTGCAAACAACTTTCTAAAAAATGAATATAGATGATCGCCAATATTAACAACAACTACAACAGCGATGGTGATGGCTGTCATGATGATGTTGATGATAATAGTAATAACAACAAAGCAATAATATTTCTGACGACAACAGAAGCGAAGCTAACAACAGAAAAAGGAATAAAGAGAGAGAGAGAGAGAGAGAGAGAGAGAGAGAGAGAGAGAGAGAGAGAGAGAGAGAGAGAGAGAGAGAGAGAGAGAGAGAGAGAGAGAGAGAGAGGAGAGAGAGAGAGAGAGAGAAGAGAGAGAGAGAGAGAGAGAGAGAGAGAGAAGAGAGAGAGAGTTGTGTGATAGAGAGAGAGTATATATATTATATATATATTATATATATAGTTATATATTGATATATTTATATATTGATATATATATATTATATATATATATATCTATATATATACTAATATATATATATTATAGAAGTAATATAATATAATATATATATATATATATAATATATATATAATATATTATATATTTATATATATATATATATATATATTATATATTATATATATATATTATAATATAAATATTATATTATACATATATATTTTATATATATATATATAATATATATACTATATTATATATATATTTTATATATATATATATATATATAATTATAAAAAGTAAAAGTGAATAAAAAAAACGAGTTTTTCCATTCCTCCGAACAGTATTTGAATCACATTTGCACTGTTCGCTACAAATTATAAATCACTTAAATAAATAAATTCCGTCACGAACGAACCAAATTCCACAGTTTATTCCCTCTTCGCAACTGCAATATTCACCGACCGAATTAGGCTTAAAACGAATAATAAGTAAGTGCTTATTAACTGCCAAAACATGCACAGAGTATCGGTCATAATTTATCCATGAAATTTGCTTATAGGGATACAGGTTTTTCGGTTTATATACAAATTACGCACACACAGAAAGATAATGATGACGATGATGATAACAGTAGTAGTACGAGTATTTATAGTAATATATAATGATAAGGATAATGATGACAATTATATTGAAGATATGATAAAATAAAACTATTATTATATAAATGATGATGTGATGATGATGATGATGATGATGATGGATGATGATGATGATGATGATGATGATGATGATGATGATAATAATAATAATAAAATAACAATAATCAATAATAAGGATGATAATAATAATGATAATCATAACGATGATGATGATGATAATAATAAAACAACAACAACAATGATAATAATCACTATCATTATCATCATAATAACAACAATAATAATAATAACAAAAATAACTTTCAACAATACCAATACATGACCATATAAATCAACAAATATTATATAACAAATATAAAATACAATGAAATGGGCGAATTATTGCAGGCGTGTGGCAGAGAACCGCATGACCTCTAAGCCATGTTGCAACAGCGCACGCCCTCCCTTCCCCTACCCACTCCCCTCCCTTCCCCTACCCACTCCCCTTCCTTAGCTCTTCCTACTTCCCTTCCTTAGCCCTTCCCCTACCCTCCCCAGCAGACCCATCCTCCCCATCTCCCTCTCCTGTGACCCGCGTAGTTGCGGGGTGAAGGGTGAGGGGGGGAGAGGGGGAGAGGTAAGTGGAAAGATGTGGCGGAAGAGAATAAAAAAAAAAGGAAGAGTGGATAGAATTAAGAAAAGGGGAGAGAGAGAGAGAGAGAGAGAGAGAGAGAGAAGAGAGAGAGAGAGAGAGAGAGAGAGAGAGAGAGAGAGAGAGAGAGAGAGAGAGAGAGAGAGAGAGACAGAAAGAAAGACAGAGAAACGGTTACCACGATTACCAGAATACCGGATCGTGCTGGTATCGTACACTTGGTAACCCTCTCTGCAAGGCACTGGATTCGGGTACTTTCTACTGTTAGCTGAGCGTGGAGGATTGGTATCTTTTACTCCCGAATTAAAACGTCGGCGGCTGACGCGACCTTTGATGGGGCCTCGTGGGTGGGTGGGTGAGGGGGGTGGGGTGAAAGGGGGATGTGTAGGGGGGGAGGGGTATCAAAATGAGAAAGATCAACAACAAATAAGGTCGTTAAGGTAATATCAACAATAGCACTTGTAAGTGGTGGTGGTGGTGGTGTGGTGGTGGTGGTGGTGGTGTTGGTGGTGTGGTGGTGGTGGTGGTGGTGGTGGTGGTGGTGGTGGTGGTGGTGGTGGTGGGGATGTGTATGTGTGTGTGTGTGTGTGTATGCGTGTTTATGTATGTGTATGTGTTGTGTGTGTGTGTGTACGCGCGCGTGCGTGTGCGTGCGTGTGTACGTGTGTGTGTGTGTGCGTGTGTGCATGTACGTGCGTGTGTGCATGTGTGTGTGAGTTTGAGTGCGTGCGTGAGTGTGCGCGAATGTCAAATGCAATCAAACAGTTTCTTATTGCGAAGCCTCAGCAACCTCAATATATTGGCTAACTCGTCATGGGGTTATTTTGAATAACAATTACGCAATACATGTGACTTGCAAGTACGTCTAACTTTGTATGCAAGAAGAGCTCTCTTTCTCGCTCTCCTTCTCTTATTGTCTCTCTCTCTCTCCCTCTCTCTCTCTCTCTCTCTCTCTCTCTCTCTCTCTCTCTCTCTCTCTCTCTCTCTCTCTCTCTCTCTCTCTCTCTCTCTCTCTCTCTCTCTTTTACTCTTCTGTCTTTGTCTGTCTGTCTGTCTGTCTGTCTGTTCTGTCTGTCTGTCTGTCTGTCTGTCTGTCTGTCTGTCTGTCTCTCTCGTCTCTCTTACTCTTCTTTTTTCTCTCTCTCTTTGCTTTTCCTCTGCTGTCTGTCGTCTGTCTTCTGTCTGTCTTCTTCTCTCTCTCTCTCTCTCTCTCTCTCTCTCTCTCTCTCTCTCTCTCTCTCTCTCTCTCTCTCTCTCCCTATTTCTCCCTCTTTCCCCGCTCTCTTTCTCTCTCTCTTTTGAAACGACTTCCTCAAAACGTTGCGTCACCATCTACGTCTTTGACCATTTTCAGGCCATGACCGATATGCATTGCTGCCTGCAGTGGCCTCCGCCGGTCGCTCCGCTCATATAAAAATCTGCATGCGCACGAGCCGGGGCACATGAACACACAGACAGATAGATAGATACATAGATAGATATATAGATAGATAGAGAGATGGATAGACAGAGATAAGAGAAAGAGAGGAGTGAGACACAGGGAGAGGGAGAGGGAGAGGGAGAGGAAGAGGGAGAGGGAAAGGGAGAGGAAGCGGGAAAGGGAGACGGAAGGAGGGAGGGAGAGACAAAAGAGAGAGAGGGGGAGAGAGGGAGAGAGGGGGAGAGAGGAGAGAGGGAGAAGAGAAGAGAGAGAGAGAAGAGAGAGAGAGAGAGAGAGAAGAGAGAGAGAGAGAGAAGAAAAAAGAGAAAGAGAAAAGAAAACAACAAAAAAAAAGAGAAAGAAAAAAGTGCGAGGAAGAAAGAAAGAGAAAGAGAGAGACGAAAGGCCTATAATAAACAAACAAAAAAGCTTCCCCAGGGACCGACAGCCGCGTCGCCACCAGCACCGCCTCCCGATCCTCGTGAAATTATAACAAGATGACCTGACCTTTGACCTTAGAACGCAAACGGCCCTGGCACCTTCCGCTCGACTCTCACCTGGCCGATGGCACCTTCGCCCATCTCTGAGTGAGGGTATGTTACCTATTTATATGCACGTATGTATAAGCAATTGTTATTCTGTGACTTTCCTTGCGTTTTTGTTGTTGTCTGCTTGTGTCTGTTTGTTTCGTTTCTTTCTATATCATTTTTTTTCTTCTTCTTCTTCTCTTTATTTTACTCTTCTATTTATCTTGCCTTTTCTTCTTCCATTTCCTATTTCCCCCTTCTTCTTCTACTTTTCCTATTTTCTTACTCTTCTATCTCCTATTTCCCCCTTTCTTCTTCACCTTCATCTACTTCGCCTTCTCCTCCCTCGTCCATTTTCCTCCAATCTCCATAATCCTCTCCTCCATCAACATTTTTTTTCTCTCTCTCTCCTATTTTTTCTTTCCCTTTCATTCTCTCCGTTTCCCACTTCACTGGCACCTTAACTGTCTCAGGATCAAGGCACTGGTAAGAAAAGATCTTTGACGTCGGTCTTTTTAAGTGACTGCGAAGAGGATGATGGTGATGATGGCTAATGGTGATCATGATGATATGGATGGTCATGGAGATAACAATAATGGGGATGATGATGATGGTGATGGAGATATTAACGGGGGAGATGATTTTGGCGTTGATGATGGTGAAGATGGTGATCACGATGATGGGGATGACCATAAAGATAATGACAATGATGATGGTGACGAAGACAAAAATGATGCTGACAGTAATAATAAATATGACGATGATAATATAGTGATGGCAGTGGTGGTGATGATTGATAATGATAATGATAATGATAATGATAATGATGATAACTTTACCCACATGTGCAAAAGCAAAAAACGGGGGAGAAAAGAAGAGCAAATCACACCACACATAAAAGCGTCTCCAACCATGAGGCGATGCAGCAGAAGAGGCCACGAGGGAGATCCGCATGAAGGAAGGAGGGAGGAAGGAGGGAGGGAGGGAGTGGAGGGTAAAGGGAAAGCGGGAGGGTGGAAAGGAGGGAGAAAAAGAGTGGAGAGAGAGAGAGAGAGAGAGAGAGAGAGAGAGAGAGAGAGAGAGAGAGAGAGAGAGAGAGAGAGAGAGAGAGAGAGAGAGAGAGAGAGAGAGAGGGGGGGGGGGCGAGCGAGCCGCATGAGGGAGTGATGGAGGGAGGGTGTGATAAGAGGGAGGGAGGGAGGGAGGGATAACGCCATGGGGAAGGTCGATGGACAAGCGTCAGAGAAGCGCGGAGAGGCGACATCCTACACGCCTCGCCCTGATTCTCAACTTTAAGGACAAGCCGGAGCGAGGGCGGGGCCGGGACTGTCATGAAATGCATACACAGACCGGGTCTCGCTCGTGTATGCACACACACAGTAGGAAGACACAGCCAAGTAGACAGACAGCAACACATACATACATACACACACAGATAAGAGACAGAGACAGACACGCGCGCGCGCGCACACACAGCCCCCTTACCGCATGCGTTGAATCCGCCTACCTGAAAAAAGAGAAAAAAATATATATATAATTGACATCACTCTACCGGAACAACAAGTCCATGCAAATTAAAACGAATAAATAAGTAAATAAATGAGTTTCACAGAATCCTTCAGTACAATACCTAAAAAAAAGGGGGAGCTTTACCTCTGCTCACCTAAAATATCATTTCCAAATCACACCGTTCAAGCAGTATTAAAGTATCAACGAGATTTAAAGACGAACAAAAATAATATATATCATTATTTCCTATGACGTATTATGGATGCCGGATATATAGATTTTTTAAAAAGTACTAGCCATTGATATATTTACAAACGATATCAATCAAAACAGGAGAGTACTTAAAACAAAATATTAATTAAAAAAGCTACTGAACAAAGGTTATAAACTTCATACATAACCCTAATGCGCAATGATGTAGCAAAAGAGT
>NC_051392.1:6652107-6687012 GCF_015228065.2 Penaeus monodon | reverse complement strand
AATTGTCTTGTTTTGTATTGTTTTTTGAATATAGATGTGTAACTGCTGTGTGCAAGAATACATCCCTTAAGTTGGGCAGGTGGTATTGTAAGGTTTTTCTTGGATAAAATCATTTTAGATAGATATTGCTTCATGCTTTTGTGCATTACGTGTTTTGCTAAAGTGATAGCTTAGGAAAACAATATAAAAGGAAATATTTGAAGAAAAAAAATGAATAAATATCTGCAGGAAATGTCAGTTTTTTATCCAGGAACATTTCTACTCCAACATATTTTGTAATGTATATCTGGGGAATGTGAATTTATTTTTATGTAAGGGTATTAGTTGGTTAGTGATTAAAAGGGCAAGTAAAAAATGTGTGAAAAGTTTGTATTGTTACACTGCCCACATTCTGTTAGAGTATAATGCAAATATATTTAGAATATAATAAGAGATATTAATATGAACCATGTTAATGTTTGCAGTAAAGTGTGTTTTCACTTTTTGATGCAAGAGGAAGGATCTTGCACATGCCTACTAGAGATTTTGCAAGTTGTAGAGTCTTTTTTTAAAGTTGTTACCCCAATAGTTTTATTATAAGGCAATGTAAGAATTTTTTAAAACCTCTGAGCATTATTGATTACAAATATTGGTCTAAGAGTTGAAAAGAAAGAAAAAGGAAGCATTCACATTTCATATTGGATTTTTACGTTATTTTTGGTTTCTTGGCTATTTTTAAGAATAGTATGTTCCATAAGTGATTCTTACTTTATTATTGTTTGTATTTGTATTTGTTTTTCTTTTAAATTTTTCATTTTAAAATTTTTTTTTTTTTTTTATAGCAGTCATATAGTTTTAATTTTTCATTTAAAGGGGGGGGGGGGTTACCCATAGAAATATGGAAACATATAACTCGTGTTATTTTAAGGAATTATTTAATCTGTGTTTGAAAAGAAAAAATTTTTCCTTACTTTTTTGTTTATGTGTTCTTAGGAAAATAAGAATGAATCACTTACATATTGCCATTGGATTTTTTTTAAATTTATTTATTTTTCTTGGTGAAAAGAAGTAAGAGTATATTGTGTGTTTGTGTAGTTTAGAAGTAATTAAGGCTGCCCAGTTTTCTTGAAGGGGCCCGGGGTAAGGTGAAACCCAAACCCCCGGGGAAGTGGTCGTACATGTCCAGTAACAGAGTCAGTGCCGATGAGGTCAAATCTAGTTAAGAAAAAAATTTATTATGATTTATTTTCTTTTTTTTTTTTCCATATTTTACCTTTCAAGGGATAGACTTTAACATTTGTTGTAGCAAAAACAAATTTCCAAACTGAAAGTCTGTTTTATTATTATTATTGCTATTTATTTTATGGTATTTAAGAGGTGTCCTTAAAACAAGTTTCTCTCTCTTTAAATGGACGAGTATGGGGTTTGACAATGCTGAAACCTTTCTGCACACACTGTCAGATAATTTATTTTGCCCTCTGTAATCATCTGTAGTGGCAGATGGGGGAAATAGGCTGAATAGGATTAAGTTTTTATGTTATTTGTTTTATTGTTTGCTTTCTTTAATTCACAATCTTTTTAAATGGACTGCTTACCTAGTTATTATTAGTAAGAGTAGTGGCCAAAAAGACGTTTGTAGCCACAACTTGACCTATATTTTCCCTCTGTATGTATTTTTTGTTCTCTCCCACATTTTTATTTTTTTTTTTGTATTCTACATAATCTTTTATATGATTGTTATGTTCATCCTTATTACTTTGTAGATTGTCCATATGAAATTGGGTTGCTTCCTGACTGATGGAATAAACAGTATATTAGTTAACATTAACCAATACAAAAAATAAAAATGCTTGCTGTATATTCAAATAAAAAATGTATTTTGGGAATTCATTTGTTTTATTTAAATCACAAATTCCATTATTTATCACAAATTCCATAAACTCATTCACACCAGGATGATACTTGTTTGGACCTGTCATCATTTGTTTGAGAGAAATAGCTAAACTTTTAAAAAATTTGACTTAAAGCCCCTTTTTTAACCTCACTACCTAAAAAAAATGTTTATGCCACAGCCAAAAGCATACATTTCAGATTTTTCCCCCAGCAAGTGACTCCACAGGCACCCATCAAGAGTATGATTAAAAAAAAAACATATCAATGACAATATATTCTATATCCTAGATTTTCTCATATATGAAAAAAAAATTTTTTTTTTCTGCTTTTTTTAATTCTATAGTGTTTAAAAGAACATCAAAAAAGGAGAAGTCATTAATCTTTGTTAAACATTTTAATAGATATTCAAATACATCTGTACCCATCTTATTATTTTTTTTTTTTTTTTTTTTTTTTTTTTTATCTGAAATTAACCCTCATAATCTATTCACAGAAAAATATAATAATGGAAAAATAATCAACAGTGACAAGGTCATTAAATAACAGCTGCATGCCTGTCTTCACATCATCTATTTCCTTTCTCTTTTTAAAATATTTCACAATCTACTAAAACTGATTTGAAAAATGCAATATTACCATGTGCTAGATAAAAGTCTCATTTTAAGAACAGAATAACAAAAATTGACTAAAAAAATAAAATGAAAAAAAAATAAATTTGGTTTATAATAATGAAGTCTTGTAAATCAAATAAGTGGTTACTGCTTTATCTTCCATAAAACTCCTGTTGTCAGATTCATAATTTCCTTTAATATAAATACATCAGAATAAGGTAAATATCACTCAGTTATATAAGTTTAAAAACCTGCACTGCATTCATGAAAAAGGAAATTTTAACAAACTGAACACAGAGGTCAACATTCCCTTACCATTGGGGTAAAAGCTGAATCAAGTCTGTAAACTGTTTTTCCTGAAAAGATGAATTTCATATTTTTTCATGATTATAATGAAGAAACCAACTTGTATACATCAAAATCATGGGTTTATCTGTATTTCGAATAAAAATCACCTACTTGTAAATAAGCATATAAATAAATAACAGACTATAAATAAACTCAAGCATAACTTCAAAATGAATTCCTACATACACTTGTTTGTATATTTCAAAAATTTGATAAATTGTCTAAATTAACAATGAAAATTAAGTTGAAGAAGTGAAATTATAAAGAGTATTATGGGTTTGGATAATGGATTTAAAAATTTTCTGCAGTGGCCCAGTTATCAAAGGAAAATAAAGGTTAATATGTAGTTCAAACAAATTCAGTCAGACTGGCCAAGGTTATATGGGAAATCTATAATTATATATACATCTAAAATGTCATAAACATGGAATATCAAATGAGATCCCATGCAACCAATGAAATAATATATCCTTTTCCCACCCTTGTGTTTGGTAGAGACAGGCCAATATCAAACTGGGAACACAAACCTTTTAATAAACACAATTGTGAACAATTCTGATATATTACAGCTACATGGGTTATTTTGGTCCATGAAAAAGAATATCATACTAGTTACTATGGATAACTCTATATGGAAAAGAATGTAGATCGATCGATCAATCAATCAATCAATACAAAAAATTTATATATTATATATATATATATATTAAAATATATATTATATATATATAATATATATATTATATTATATTATAAGTTATATATTTCTACTTTAGACTGGGGAAATATTTGGGAAATTGTGAAGATGATAACCAACCTGATTCCCCCCCCCCCCCAAAAAAAAAAAAAAAAAAAAAAAAAAAAAAAAAAAATGCCATGGAAATCTAATCAACTTAACTTAATCTGAGAAGTACTGTTGATGACATCCACTCCTAGAAACCCACCATCACATAACCCTTAACCATTACAGGAAAGTGTAAATACTACTTTACTGGTCACATTTTAGTTATTCTAAGAGCAATATTTCTCTTCAGTGACTTCTGATGGTAATTATTACAATTCCTTTTACTACCCTATAATTGACAAATTAGGCTTAGTTTAAATCACAACAATGTGGATAACTTTTTTTCACTCTGAGCACCAGTGAAAATGTAAGTCTTCAAGAGTATTCATCCACAGTCACTACAAACTGCCTGCTTCTGGGAGCTTCAGCATGCTGGATACTGACCTTCGTCTTTTAAGTATTATTCATGCAGGAAATGCAGGCAAAAGGGGAAGAGGATGGTAGTACAAGAACCATGTGCGGCAGTTGCAAGTGCCCCTTTGCCAGGGCAGCTGCTATGACCTATGGCACTTGCTGCTCTAAGTACAGGTCACTTTCACTTCCTTTTTTGTTTCATTTTCTCTCTCATTCTTTCGTTTTTCTCATTTATCCATTTTTTAAACTTTCCTCCTCTTCTCTAGCTTTCTTTCTCTTTCATTAATTCCTTCATCTACTCTAATGCATTCATTCATTCTCTTTCTTTATTTTTTTTCTCTCACTCTTTCATTCAATCTTTAAATTTTCACTATCCCATTCTCTCTTTCTCATTCATTTATTCATTCATTATCCCTCTGTCTTACTGAATTGCAGACTTCACTGGCTTCCATGTCCACCATTGGATTACCTGAATTTTCTGGCTCAAACTAGTCGTTTCCACCACAGCCTGTTCTACATCTTGATCCCCAAAGATTTGTTGAAATATCAGTCAGTTTGAGTACTGGATACAATAAAAAAAATCAGCCAACTGCTTCCGCAATTCATGGGAAAAAGTTTTAAGAACAAAATAAGTGAAGACACTAAATTACTGCAACTTCAAACTTGAAACAACATAGAAATTTAAAGTAAAATGGTAATGAAAAACAATATTAATCTCTTCCTAATCATATGAGCATTCTAAAGCTATCGGTATTAATATATCAATATGCAAAGTATATGACCTAAAAATCATCCTATAAGTTAGTAAAGGGTTGAAATGATGATGATGATAATATACCCACTCAAAATTACCCTTGACAAAAAACCACACTAACACTAGTATATACTAAAGCAGAAAATTAACACCTGGAGAAATTTAAAAAATACAGTGCTTAATACTAAATATTTTAAAGAATACAACAAAGATATAAGACTGAATTTAAAGATAGTAGTCACAAGCATAAACTACTGATGTTCAGCACCTGAAATCATCCAGAGAAATACAACTTGCAGGTGCAGTCATAAGATGACCACTGCATGAGTAGAGATAATGTCATGGGCAGACAAAGTACATGGTAAACAAACAGTTTCCTGTTTTCTCACCCGACATCATCTTTACAGTTGCCTGCCAATCATGCCTGCTTGTGTGGACAGGAATTAAAGATCACTGTTTTAGATTCAACATCTTTCTTACTGTGCATCATGAAGTCATGTCAGGCACCTTCTCTTGTTCACACTAGGCTTCAACTTTATACTGTATGGACAACAATTTGTATGCATAGTGTGTACAATGACAAAGGCCCAGCAAACATGACTTAAGCATGTGGAGAGGGGTAGGCTCAGGTGAGCAAGTGTGATTGACAGGCATGACCAAGAATGTTAATGGTTACATGGCAAAATATATATCTTAGATATCAAAGGTCATAGCACTTATAGAAAGGTGCAATAGTGAAAAGGGTAAAGAGGGGGGTTAGTTGATGATTAAATGTGCTATACATCAGTTGTATAGCAGTTCAGGAAGGTAGGAATTATTAGATCGAAGTTGTCAAAGGAAAATGTGTAAGATTTTGCAAGGATGTCTGAAGGGTAAGTTAGAGAATTAGAAAAGGAGAGAGGGATTTAAAGATGATGATGGATGGCAGCAGTTTCTTTACTGTAGAAGGAATGGGAGAGGAAGCTGGGGATGATATGGTGCAGGCATGTTCTTGATCATGTTATATTTTTTTTAAACTCTTCAAGAGATTCTGCAGTGGAGCAGTTGGGAGGCTAGAAAAAAAAGTTTTTTTTATGGGGGGTAGAAGGGGGCGATGGGGGGGTAGAAAGGACTTTTAGTTTGTCTTGTCGATGAGTTGGGAAAGGGGGAAGAAGGGTGATACCAGGCAAGTAGTGACGGGGAGTGTCTGGAGTAGTGGGGGAGATTGGGGTGTCTGGATTTTAAAATGCAAAAAAATTTGAGAGAAGTAGGGGCAAAAGGGGGGATGGGGAAAGAGAACAGAGGGAGAGTAGAAACATTTTGGGGGGGAAAAAAGGCAATTATTGAATAAGGGATAGAGAGAAACCTCTCAAAGTGCTTCCTGTCTGGCTTTGGAGAGAAAAGGGAAATTTTTGAATCCAGTCTTGGAACTTCAGAGTCAAACTAGTGGGTAAAACACCCCTTTAAATTTCATGGAGCTGCCACAATTTGCCTCGTGCAGGACTTCAGAGTAGTTTGATCGTTATGACCGGGTTTTGGGCCAGAGGGCATCAGGCTGTAGAACAGCATAACTAGCGGAGGGGCCAAACCCCCCCAAAACAACTCTGCAGAGACAAGGGGGGTTGATTGGTCAGACAAGGAGGGAAAATCTCTGCCATTGAAAACTGAAAGGGAAGTCTTGTCTCAGAAAGAAATTTTGGAAATTTTGGTGAAGGACTTATGATACCTCTATGGGGGGGGTTTAGCACTGTTTGATTTGCATCTAGCCGAGGCAGGTTAGAAAGTCTCTCCACAATGTTTGCGGGGGAGATGGAGACAGTTTCAGCAAGTACGGGGGGGAGGGATGAGGGTTTAAAAGGGTTTAAAAGCAAGAAAAAATGTGCTAGACTTTAAAAGGCATGAGCACTATAGTTAATGTGGGGAAGGGTGGTTGATTTGTGATTAGTTTTCAAAGTGGGCAAAGGATTTGGGTGGGGAAAAGGGTTAGGGTGGGGGTATGGTAAGGAGTTAGATTAGATAAAGAATATGTATTCGTTTGAGGAAAGAGAATAGGTTGTTAAAGAAAAAAGTGGGGTTCTGAAAGGATGTTGATAGGTTGGGGGGCGGGGGAAGGGGGGGATAGGTGGGGGAAACGAGGTACGAGTTTTTTCAAACGTGGGCACACATAGGATGTGGGGGTTTGGAGTTTTGGGTTTGTGTATTGATTTATGAGAGTTAATGGTTACAAAAGGGTTTCCCGGGCGAAAGGAGGGGGGGAAGGGGATAGGGGGGATGGTGGGGGGTTAAAGGGGGCGGGTTTGGGGGCGGGGGGGGATGGGCTGTGTTGGGAGGGGAGGGATAGGGTGTAGGGGGGATATCGTTAGGAGGAGGATTTTTCACAGTTATTGAGTGTGGAAGGAGCGGGTTGAAGATTTGGGGGTTGAGTGTCATTTTCTTTGGGTTCTTGAAAAATTTTAAAGGTTTCTTTTTCTGTTTGGTTGGGAGTTTTGGAGATAAGGATTTCTTTAGGGGGGAAGAGAGGACGGGTGTCTCAAGCATAGAGCAAAGGAAGGTGGAGGTGATTGTGTGGTGGGGAAAAAGGGGGGGTGGAACTTTGTTTCTGTCTGTTATGGGAGTGCGAGGGGGAGGGGGGAAGGTTTTGGGGATTGTAGTGGTGATTGAAGTACTGTAGTAGAGATTGGAGTGTTGGATTTGGGAGGGAAAAAGAGTTTGACGGGGAAAGGGTAGGGGAAAAAGAGGGGGGGTTAGATGTAGGGGGGTGGGTTTAGGAAAATTTGGGTAAAATGACAGTATTACGAGAAAGGGGAGAAAGGGGAGAAACCACGTCGACGTGCTTTTTGTCTGGCTTCGCGTAGTGTAGTCCAAGTTTGAATTGAGAGTTGCTACCTCAGACTCAATTTATAGGGGGGACAACCCCCATAAAAAAACATTTTTGGGGGCCGCCACAGTTGGCACAGTGCCTTATTGTGCAGGGCAGTTAGATGGGTAGGCCGGGTTGGGGGACATAGTGGGCTCTTTGGGTGGGAACGGGAAGTTTTGGCTGGGTGTCCTAACGCCAACATTTTTTGGCACTGCGTGGGGGGGGTTGGGGAGGAAAACAAGGAGGGATTCTCCTCCATGTAGCTTAAAGGGAAGGTCATGCCCAAGGAAGGAATTTTGGCATGTTTGGGTTTTTTTTCGATGACCTCTGGGGGGAAAGGAGTAGCTTGACTGATGTTGCATCATAGTCTGTGAGGCCCCCCCCCCGGGAAGTAGATCTTCTCCACAATTGACCAAACTTTGTCATAGATTTGGGGAATTTGGGTGGGGGGAAATTGAAACTGTTCCGGTGCAAATATTGAGGGTTTTGGGTGGGGGTTTTGCAAAAATGGGGGTTTCCTTAGGTCTGTTAGTTTTTTTTAATGCTATAGCTTTGGTTTTTTGGATGTTACTGTGACAAGACAGGGGCGGTCGGGTCGGCTAGGAAAAAAGCTTTTCCTACTTGTTTTTTGGAGACATTGTTTGGGAAAGGGGAAAGGGTTTGTCAGAGTAGGGGCGTGGGAGGGATCACGAAAAAACGGTCCCCTTTGGCGGCTGAAAGGGTATTCAAAAATTTTTGTGAGATAGGGGGATTCGAAGGGCGGGGGGGGTACGAAAATGGAGTAGTGTTAAGGGAGGTAGTGTTATGGGGAGGTGGGCAATAAATGTAAGGTATTAAAAAGGGAGGAGAGGTGGTTTATGTTTTAGGTTGTGGGGGTAATGTGTTGAAAATTTAAAGGGTTTTTTGTTGGCTACTTACTAGTAGGTTTGATGAGGGGGGAGGTATTGCATGTTCGGAGCCGTGGTCAAGGAGAGCCTGGGGCAGGAAATCTGGGGGGTTTACATCGTTGGGGCTATTTGATAAAGGGGCAAGCCCCTTGCCCTAAAAGTGGGGGGTAAGTTTTCAATTTTCGGCCATGGTTAAGCCTGGGGTTTTGGGGGATAAAAAAATCCACCCCCCAGGGGTCCCTTTAGGGGGAAGGGGTAGTAACTAAATCGGGGAATACCCCTCCCCTGGGGCCCTCAGGCCCTTCAACTGGCACAAAATCAGCCTTTCATCCTTTCAGCCGGCTCCACACCCTTTGGGGGTGAATAGCAAAGGGTTTTGGGGAAGGGGCAGAAACGAAAAAATGGGAAGGGAAAAAAAAGACCATCAAAAATTTGTTGAGTCGAGGGCTGGTCCCAAGGTTTGGGGGGTTCCCCATCATTGGGGCCCAGTCTCCGCCCCAAGCCCCCCCACGAACAAGGGGAAGGGGTTTGGGGGGGGAGGAGGGATGAGATTGGGTAGGGGGGGACTGCATGGAGTCTTCGGGTTAAAATGCTATAGCTTGGGTTTGATGTAACTGTGACAAGCGGAAGAGGGAGTAGAGGCGGTAATGCTGCAGAGGAGGGGAAAATAGGGTTGTCGAGTAGTAATTAGGGAGGGTGGGGTAGTTGATAACAAAAGTTTTGTGGAGGGAGAGATGAGGGAGGGGGAGGAAGGTCTCCTGGAGATCGAGCATTGACCTGGGGGATGATTGACGGGTGATGTAGTAGGTTTTGAGGAGGGGCTTAGTACATGTTCAGATTGGGTAAAAAGGAGAGCCTGGGAACAGGGAACCAGAATTAAATTTCAGGGGGGCTTTTTTATATAGAAGTAACCTAAAGCCCATTAATGGTACAAACCCATCACTAGGGGCCGGGTAACCTACCCTTTCACCTTTCAACACATTCCACACCCTAAAAAATGGAATTCAAGGGAAAAGACTAGAGAGGGAAATAAAAAAGGGGAAGGGGAAAAGACTGCAAAAATTAGTCAAGTCAAGGGTTAAGGCCCCAAGGCATGGGTGACCCTATCTCCTTTTCCTAAGCTCCCTTACAGAAACACGGGCAGGGGGGGGGGGGGGGGGGGGGGGGGGGGGTTTGAAGTGCATAAAGGGGCGGGCCCAAAATAATAGCAAAACAACCAAATTCCTCTTACAAACTTTTTATTTAGCTATAACCCATGTCACAACTGCAAGATTCTCTGGCCCCTTCCCCAATTTTACCCACTCGTAGGCAGGATTAAGTCCTTCCCGATTGGCTCCACCTCGTGGGGAAAAAGGGTAAACGGGCCCTTTACATCAGCGCTGAAAAAAAAAGGAGCACCCGCCAAAAAAAATGCATTGTCCCTGACTTGGCTTGTGTGCTCCCTTCCCCCATATGACCCGCCTGTTCCGCTGGATCCTCTCTCTGCCCCATGTTTCCTGTGTTTTGTCATATTTTTTATTTTTGAGGAAATTTTTTAGTCCCTTTTAGCAGAAAAACCTTTTTGTATTTTCCCTTGGGTTTTTTTCCGTTGACTTGACTGTTCTGATTCTTCGTTTTTTTTAATAAGTCAAACCCGACACACCACATTAGATTTTAAGAAAATAAGGAATACAAAGCACAATCCCTGATTATTAGACCAAAAAAAAATAATGCTATAGATGTCATTTGTTGATAAAGTGCCTATCAATTATTAAACTATTTAAGACCCTGTCCACAAAAACAACAAGCCCATCAGACTGTTCATTTCGGGGCATAGTTTGTTTCTGGCGGGGAAATTTTATCCATACCGGGCAAAATGGCCCAAACTACCGAGCAAGCAGTATTTCTGCTGATTTGCAGACCCAGGTACGGCATTCTTTTGGTATCCCCCAAAATTTTTTTTAAAACGCAGGAAAAAGGTTTCCCCCAATGACCTGGTAGTATATAATTACTAACTGAAAAATGGAACCTCAGCCCAAAAATTGTCAAAAAAATTAAACAAAGAAATAAAATTTACAAAGGGTTAGAGTTAATCATTTTTTTTGTTACTTTATAGTCAACTTCAGAAAATGACTGAACTTGCATTTTCCCAAACATACTTTAAAAATTTGTAAAATTTTCAATAAAATGGTGGGAATTAAAATAAAATTTAAAAGGGAATTTGAACTTTTCTAATAAAAAAAACAGTACTAATTTCTTTTATTAAAAGGGGGGGAATTTTGGGTTTACAAGCTCATTTTTTGGGGGAGGGAAATTTCAAGGCACACTCTAGAACTAATAAAATTTGGGAAAATTTTAAAACCAAATGTTGGTTTAAAAGAACTTTATTTTTATGATATCTCACCATTATAAAAAAATTTGTAAGTTAAAAGTTTTTTTTTAAATGCAATTTCTTTATACATATAAAAATTGCTCTCTACCTATTTTTGTATATTAGGAAAACCAACTATAAAAAAGGAATGAAAAAAAAAACTGTATTCTCAAAATTGTTATTTTCAAGTTTCTTTTAACTTTTTCCCCACATTTGAAAATTTCTTTTCATTTTTAACGACTATAACATCCCCAACCCCAGGAAGCTTTTATACGAAAAAAAGAACCCTAACAAATTTTAATTTCCCCATGTCAAAATTTCTGATAAAAAAAAACTAAAATTTAGCATTGAATTCCCAAAGTACAAAGAAGTTGGGGGTTTAAAAAGTAAAATAAAAAAATTAATTTTATAATATCAAGGAAAAATTTAAATTTTGTAAAATTGGGGGTTTTTAAACCTCATTTGAACTTGTAAGGCTTTTCCATTCTCTATGGGGCAAATGTTAGCAAGGCCAAGAAAACCTTTTTAAAAGGGCCCGACTTTTTCCAAAAAGAAAAAATGCTCATGTGTCCGCATTCCCTTTCAACATAGAAATTTGGAGAAATTACAACTTTTCCTTTTCTTCCTTTTTCTTTCAAAGTTAAGTCTTTATTTTCACAGCAAAGTAAAAAAAAGTGGTCTTTTCAGCTCCTCATGAGCCTCACCCTCAAGATATCTAGATAACATCAAAAATCAAAGTCTTCCCCCTCTGGGAAACACCATCCTGACCATCCCCAACCTCTACTTCCTGTAAAGGCTGGCAAATTTAGCTCCTCGCACAGGTGCTTTTCGTCTCTTCCAACGAAAGTCTCGCAAGAAAACCCTTAAAGCCGCTCTCCCCAAAAGACCCCTTCAGGGGGGCAAAACTGCATCTTTTTTGCATTGGAGCAGCAAGAGCAGGGATCCAAATCCACCAAAATCCGAGCTTTTTCAAGTTTTAGGTTTGGGGCCCTTGCTTCACTCCAAACCCATCCCCACATCTTCTGCTTGTATTTGTCACCAAAATCTGCTCAGAATCTCAATGTAATTTTTGCGGCCTTGCTCTGGCAGTCAAGAATGTTGGGAGAAATGTAATGATACGATGGGGTCTCTTTTCAAAGCTGATTCAGGATGGCATTGTCTGGATCGACAATTTTGGGGGTGGCAAAAATTTTCAGCAGCTTTGTCACACCCAAAAACGATGTCGAAGAGTGCCCCACCCTCATAAACTCCAAAACCTCTCCCTTGTGGGAAGAACTTTAATCGGGTAAAACCCGTACTCCATAACGACTCGCCCTGACAGTTTAACAGTGATCAAAGGGTCCCCTTTTAATCTTTCCCTTCAGCTCTGTGGAGCCTTCTGCCCGTGAGGGGGAAGGTTCTTGCAATGCCCCCCCAAGGGGCAAAGAATTCTACCACCAGAAAACATCTGATTAATCCTCTTTTCAAAATTTGAATCTGTAAGCTCAATAACGTCACTGGGCTTCCACTGCTGCCACCACCACCGTGCTGCCCCCACTTTCTTTCCTTAGTTGTGCATTTACCTTTTTCTCTAGCAGCCCTCATTGCGCACAACAAATACCTTGTGCTGTTCTTTTTCCATTGAAATCTCTGGTTTCTTTTTATCTAGGCCAAAAACTTTAATAGTTGGGAAACCCCGAACCCCTACTGACCTCCTAACTCCTGTGTTTTATCAGCTTAACGCACCCAATTTAACAAATCCACTCAGGGGTTGACTGCTTTTTTTGTACTCGGGACCAATCGCTGACGTGACCGCACCATGGGGCATGAACTCGATGATCCCACAGCATCACTGTTCAAAACCCCTTCGCTGGAATTTGGGGAGGGGAAAAGGTCCCAACCCCACTAGAGGGGAGTACATCGCTGTGGCCTCCCACCACCTGGGAGCATTTGCTGTTGAAGGTAATTTCCAGTTTAGAAAATGTTTTTTATAGATTTTAAATAAAAAAAAATTATCCCATGTAAAATATAGCATAAATATAATTTTACTTTCAACCCCAAAGAAAAAAAAACAAAAGTGGGGTGTAAGTGAAAAATTTGAGAAAGCAGAGCTTAAAATTTTAAATTTTTTGGGAGCAGGTTCTAAAGTATTTCTACATTCCACCCAAAAAATTGATGGAATTGTGAAACTTGATTTTTTTTAAAATGTAAAAACCAAACTATAGCATTCAGGAATTTAAACCTTTATTCAAAAAATTTTAAAATGGTGAAACCTTTGCTTTTACATTAATTTTTTAGAAATCCCTAAAAGGTTTCATTTTTCAATTCACAAAAGAAATTTTATTTGTGTTTTTTCAAGAATTTGAATTTAAAAACCCCAGAAAATGTAATTTTCAGTCAATTCATTTACATAACCCCCAAATTTGAGCAAAAAGGGTAAACTTTTTATAGTTATCTCTTTTGTATGAATAATGAAAAGAGGCAAGAGAAAATTGGGTGAGGGATATGGGGTGATGATTGGTGGGGGCTGGTGAAATTTCCTAAAAGTACTAGATAAAACAGGAAACTAACCAATCACATTGGAATGAAAAGTCAGGGGTAAAAAGTTTGCCGTTCTTGATAGGCTTGTATGTATAAAGAGTAATGCCTGTACATTATGTAAAATCCTTTTGGTAAAGAAAAAGGGCTTTTGGGTATGTTTCAACAAAAAAAAATTTTTACTTTTTACTAATTTGATCCTAACTATAATTTCCTTGACATTTTTAGATTCCTTAAAAATAGGTAATTTCCCGATCCCAAAACCAATCCAACCAAAAATATTTTACAAAAAACTTGCCCTTTAACACAAGGAAAAAGCCCCAAAAAACTCCAAGTTATTCTGTGAACAGCCCGGTTTTTAACGCCCAAATCCTGGAAGGTCTACAAGCTCCACCTTCCAAAGACACCTGGGAGCTGTCGTTTGGGGCTTGAATTTTGGAGTTTTTCAATTATATTTTGGGAAAATAGGTTACTACAAATTACTTGCAAATTTCTTTTTTTTAAAAACAAAATAGACTTAAAAATTAATTCAGGCACTTAACAGAAAAACAAAACCCAACCTTTTATGACTTTTCCATACAACTGACAAAATTACCTGTTGAGAAAAAATGGTATTTTTTTGGGTCTTTTACAACTTTCCTTCGAAACAAGTTTTTAAAATTTCCCCTCTATTTGGGAGGAGTCAAATAAATCGGTAATTTTTCTCTTGCAATCTAAAGGGAAAATATTTTTTTACCAGATTTTACTATATGGTATAGAAAAAATCTGGAAAAATTTTTTTTTTCGTCACTAATTAAATCTTGGCCACTCCTTTCTTAAAATTACAGTGTATATACAAAAATCTTTTGTTGTTTTCCCCTGCAGAGGGCCATTCGGGAAGAAAATAAAAGCATGTTATTGTTAAAAAAGTGACCAAATTCCCAGGAAAGAAAAAAAAAAAAGAAAAAAAAAGCAAAAAAAAAAGCAAAAAAGAAAAGAAAGAAAAGAAAAAAAGAAAAAAAAAAAATCTTTCCCAAACACGGGACCTTTGTCCCCCGGGCCCCCATCGATACCATGGACCCCATGGTCTCCTTGTGGCTTTGTCAAACCAAATTTTTCTTCTTTTATCATTTTTGGCTTTCATGTACATTTCTTTGTTTTTTTTTTCCCCCTTTAGGATCATTATGGGGTTTAAATTTTTTAAAAGGACGTACTAAGTTTGGGCAAAAAGAGGACATTTCTTTTAGAGGGGCAAATAATAGCAGTTTCAATATATAAGAAAACCATCATGGAAAACACCCCTCACAGACTAAGTCTCCACTTACATCACAAAATATTTAAAAAAAATTTAAAAGGGGTTATGGGATCCCAAAAAAAAGACTTCACCTCAGTAAAACACAGCAAAGCGCTAAAAATAGGAGCACCAATGGAAAGATCTTTTTACTTTATTTTGGCGTTACTGTTCCTGTTTGCAGTTAGGGGTGTTTAATGAGGCGACACCGTAGAGGGAAAAGGATACCACCATCTTTAGAGCATAAAAAAAAAAGAGTCAAAACAACACAGGTACATCTGCAGCAGCATCATATTTACCAAGAAAAGACAAAAATTCTCTGCTTCACCCCTAGGGTCCACAAAACCCTCACATTTTTTTTATAGCTCCATATTATACATTTACTTTTTGTCCCTTTCATAATTTGACATTTCCTGTTTACAATAGAGTTGTGTTTTCTGGTGATAAAGCTGGAAATCATTTTTTTTTTTTCCCAAATTTCCTCATTACTTTCCTCTCATATTTGGATGCTAAAACATTTATTTTGGGGGGTTTTTTGAAAAATTATTACATATTTAAATTTTTTTTTTACTTATTTCTAGTATTCATTTTTCACATTTAACAACGTTTCGCTTGTTTTCCATAATTGCCTCCCATATCAGAAACACCCCCACCCATTCACTTTTTTCACTTTCCTTTAAAACCCTTTTCCGACAATGGCATGTACGTACATGCCATGGCATGGCTGGACTATCTGCCCGGGGGGGGGGTACTACATGCCTGGCATGGCTGGACTATCTGCCGGGGGGGTGTCCGTACATCCAGGCATGGCTGGACTATCTGCCGGGGGGATGTCCGTACGCCATGGTGTATGTTGACATGCCTGAGTTTTTTTTTTTTTTTTTTTTTTGTACAATTTTGGCAAAATTTATTTTTCTGTCACTGAAAAAAGGGTTAAATCGTTTTTTAACATTCTTATTTTTCTTACAAAAAAAAAAAAAAAAAAAAAAAAAAAAAAAAAAAAAAATAATAATAATAATAAAAATAAAAATAAAAATAATAATAATAATAATTAAATTTAAAAAAAAAAAAAAAAAAAAAACTACGATTTCAACTCCCTGATACCACACACTGCTTATTTTTTTCAGACTATGAGCGAATAAAGACAACTTGGGTCTATATAAAAACAAAAATATCCCCTTTAGTCTATTACAGGAAATAGGCAAATAGAGACTAGAAAAAATGATAACTGAAAAAAAACATATGCTCATAATATTAGAAGAAAAAAGCAAGGGATGCTGGGATCTGGCATGAGCGGTCGGCATGCCCCGGGGTGACATATAAGCCCCCACACAGGGCCCGGGCACTATGAATACTACCCGTCGGGAAAGGGTTAAACTTTTTTCCAAGATTGGATCTTCAAATTTTGTGGTCAGTGTGACCGGGTAAAATTGGGTTTTTATTTAAATATTTTATCAGTACTGTTTCATTTTTTCATCAGGTTTAAATTTTTATTAAATAAATATCTTTTTAGATAGTTTGGGCAATTTTTGCCCATTACAGCGGAGGGGCCGATCTCTTGCTCGATCTGTGCTTGGGGGGGGGTCCATATTATACCACAAATTATTTACGCATGACTAATGGTTTTTTATTATAATTGTATTGTTTGATCGGGGCTCACCTTCTCTTAAAATAACTTTTTACACATTGTTTTGTGTTGTTTATTCGGGAAAACTATTTTATTTTGTGTTTTGGGCCCAAAAGTCTGGCTCGTTTTAAATATGGAGTTTTTTTTACACTTCATAAATCATTTTCCTTAAAAATTCCCCAAGGTATGTCACAAATCCCAGATTATTTCTATTTCTTGTACAAAGAAACTTTTTGTCCCTACAAAAATATTTTTAAATTCTACACAGCTTAGTACTTCCATCCCATAAAGATTAACCTCCTAATTTTTAGCTCATTTTTTGCCATCATTCGGCTAACCTATTTTTATTTGGGAGTTTGAGAGGCTGAGCCCCCCCATCAACTCTCCTCTTAGACAGTACAAAAATTGTTGGATAAATTTTTTGAGCGGTGTTGGGGGGCTTTGAAGTCATCCTACTTAAACTCTTTCCCGTAAATATACAAAGTGGGTTTTTTTCATGTTGCAAACTTTCTTATTATCAATCTGTAAGGAAATGCCATTTATGAAAATATCAGAAAATTTGTTGTTTTAAACATTGGAAACAAAATTTACCCTTATACTACCATTGGTTATGTGAAAAACCCGTCCCCAAAAATTTTAAAACTTTTCTCAAGGGCTTTCTTCCCCAAATTGTGCAACCCCAAAAAAATCTTTGATAGCATTTAATAATGCTGCCAGGGGAAAATATAAGACAAACAAAGGGGGGGGGGGGGGACGATACATGATTTACATTAGAAAATTTTGAAATGATCAAAAAAAATGCTGATATCCCCAATCTTCTGTAATCAAGTAGATTCCAGGGCAGAGAAACCCAGTAAGGAATATAGCTATCGGGGGGGGGGGGGGGGGGTTACAGCCCTCACATTTGGGGAAAGGGCTTTAATTTTATATTACTAGGTTTGGTCCAAGGGGGACGGCTACATAAAAAAGACATAAGCCATAAAGGGAGTCATTTCAAAATTTAAATCATTGGTTTCCTGAATCAATTACTGAATGGAAAACTAATTTCATTCATAAAGAACCATGAACAATTGGGAAATAAAAAATGTTGCAAGGCTAGATAATGGCTGTACCAAAGTGGCAAAATGCCTCTTGAATCACAAATACTATCAATATTGTCAACAGTGGGTTACCAAAGGCCCCAAAACTATACACTTTTTGGCAGTAGACAAAGAAAGTCAACCTACATACATTCGTAAATATATTGTTGTAAATTATCCTGCAGTAAACAACCTTTGTAATATAGCTTTGACACATCCTATTCAAACAATGGTTTAAACAAGTATCCTGTCATCTGGTAAAAACATATTTATAACTTTTTAAAAGAAGTATGGTTCATCAAAGCTACCGCATATGAGATGCCCAGTGAAATAACAATGAGAAAAGTATCACATGAAAATAAATATTGACGTTTCCAGGCAACATTCAACACAAGACTGAATAAGGGCATTGAACCATACCTCCGAGCACGAATTAATATATAACACATAACAAGCCACAAAAGGCTACTCACCGAAAAATAATCTCATCCTGCCTGATTTTTGGTCACCAGAGAATGGAGATTGAGCTTGGAAGGCCAAGTTGGAGAAGTGGAGAAGTTTTTAAAAACGTCAGCTCGCGTTCGTCTCTCGTTCCCTTCTGCCCCTTCGCCGTAAACAAACCGGGATTGCGTTCGTATGCGTTTTCCCGTCGATCGTTCGATTTTTCTACCGAGTCTATTACTTTTTGTTCTATTTGCTTTTCCTTCACTTTTATACTAGGGATGAGTGCCTTATTAGTTCTTCGTTCGATTGTGGTTAATTCAAGGTGAATTGATGCCTTGGTCGTAGAATGAAATAGGGAGTAAAGTTGATTTTCAAAAGGTTTCGAATTCAGACGCGGGTCGTGGAGAAAAGGGTATTGGTCCCCAAATGTTAAATATTCATCGGGCGCCAAGTTTAAATACGCCTTCGTGAATGGAAAGTGATTGCGTGGGACAAAAAGTATACATTGGACGAAACGAGGCACAGCTGGTAGAATAGTAAAAATATGTTTTGTATTAAATTGTTATTATATGCATGCCAATGACAAAAATGTCCAATTTATGAGAGGAATGCTGATATTTATATCCGGCTTACAACTTTAGAAATGATAGAGAACACTGTAGATTGTTGATGCATTGATAGAAAAAATCCACTATACACAGGAAAGGTTTATTTAAATATATTTCATGTTTTTTATAAATCTGTATGTGTGTATGTGCGTGTGGTGTGTGGTGTGTGTGTGTGTGTGTGTGTGTGTGTGGGTGTGTGTGGGTGTGTGTGGTGTGGTGTGTGTGTGTTGTGTGTGTGTGTGTGTGTTTTGTGTGTGTTGTGGTATGTGTGTGTGTGTGAGTGTGTGTTGTGTGTATAATATATATATATATATATTTTATATATATATATATATATATATATATATATGTATATATAAAACATATATAATATATATATATATATATATATATATATATTATATATATATATATATATATAATTTTAAAATATATATATATTACGTATATATATTACATATATATATATTATATATTAATATATATATATATATATTATTAATATTTATATATATATGTGTGTGTGTGGGGTGTGTGTGTGTGTGTGTGGTATGTGGTGTGTTTTGTGTGTGTGTGTAAAATATATATATATATATAATATATACATTAATAATATATATTATATAATATATATATATATTTTCTGTCTCTCACTCTAAGTCTTCCTCTCTCCCTCTTCCTCTCTCTATACCAAAAAAAAAAATATATATATATATATGTATATATCATATATATATCTAATCTCTCTCTCTTCCTCTCTTCCTCTTCTCTCTCCTCTCTCCTCTCTCTACTCCTCCCCTCTCTCTCTCTCTCCCCTTCTCTCTCGCTCTCTCTCTCGCTCTCGCTCTCACTCTCACTGTCATCACTCTCACTAATTCCTCATCTCTCTCTCTCCTCTCTCTCTCTTCCTCTCTCTCTCTCTCTCTTATCTTCCCCTCTCTCTCTCTCCCCTTCTTTTCTCTCTCTCCCCCTCTCCTCTCTCTCTTCTCTCTCTCCCCTGTAGTCCCTTCCCCTTTCTCTCTCCGTAGTCCACGTGGCACGAGCCTGTACTTGGGTAACGCCCTCGTGTGGGTGCCGCGACCGTTGGCTGACCCTGATAGCAGCGGAAAATGTTCAGGCGAGACTTTACCTTTTGTAACCTTTACTTGTATAGATATATGCATATGTTATCTTTCAAAATCTCATTTAAATTATGGGCATAGTCCCCTGCATATTTTACCTTTTGTAAGCTAATTTCTTTACGTAAATAGACATTTTGAACATTATTTAATTGCGTAGGTAACACAGACTTATGCCCATATGCGAGAATCTGCAACACATTAATGATCTTTACTGCCCTACGTTTCTGATACTCTTGTCTGTAACATATTTTGGGTTGTTCTTATCATCATATGTATTAACATTACTGATAATGATTTTGATATCGTTCTTGTTATCATAGCCATATTTGAAATGACAATAATAATGATAATAATATTGATCTTTATATTATCATTATCAATGAAAATTATGATAATGATAATCATTTTTGATGATAATTATATTATCATAAAATATTGGTGATAATAAAAAATGATAATAATAATGGTATTGATAATGATGATAATAATAAAAAAAATAATAATAATATTAATAATAAGAATAGTGACAGTAATAATAATAATAAAAATAAAAAATAATAAAATAATAATAATAAAAATATAAAAGATAATTTAAAAATAATAATAAATAAAATAATAATAAAATAAAAAAATAAAAATTATTTTTATTAAATTGATAATGATAATAAAAAAATAATAATAATAATTAAAATATGGATAATTATGATGATAATAATAATAAAAAATGATAATAAAAATTTGATATTATAATTTTATAAAAATAAAAACAATTTTTGAAAATCCATGACGATGATGATGATGATGTGATGATGATGATGCGTGATGATGAGGATTTTATAAAAATATGATATAAAAATGAGAAAAAATAAAAAAAATGGGATGATAATAAAAATGGATTGAAAAATAACAACAAAGAAATATAAAAAATGAAATGTAAAAATGCTGATGATGATAAAAATAAAAAATAATAATAAAAATAATAAAAATAATAGAATTGAAATTAAAATGATAATAATTATAATATGATACAAATAAAATAATATTAAAAATAATGGCGATATAACAAAAAGAAACACCAACAAAAAACAAATCTAAAACGCAATAATGTTATTATTACAACGTTCCTCTTGTCCTCATCTAAATAAATTAGTTTTTTTCTATTTTAAGGATTCAACCCACAAAAATAAAATTAATAGAAAAATAAACAAAAAATATAAAAAGGGTTACCTGTGTATTCCTCAACTGCAAACACCTGTCGGGTTTACTCACTATCTTTTCGAAAACATAAATAAAACCGAAGTCGAGTCCGATGATTGTCAAAACTTTAAAACCCTTTGGACATCTGTAAATATTGTGGCAGAGGAAGGAACACATCCAATGAACAAAAAAAATAAGATTTACACTAGCTTGTTTTTTCCCCTGCACGCACACACGCACGACGCACGCACCCCCGCACGCACGCACACAAAACACACACACACCAAACCACACACAACACACACCCCACAACACACCACAACACACCACACACACACAAAAACACACCCAAATACACCATACACACATCCAGAACACAACACACACACACACACACACACACAAAACAAAAAATACACAAATCACACAAACACACACACAAATATATAAATAATATATATATATATATATATATAAATATATAATATATATATATATATATATAATATGAACCCTATTCATTTGACAGATGTAAAAAGGTATGAATGAAATGAACTTCACAATAAAAAGTGTATTTTACCCGGTTTGATTGCGTCTTCGCAGAAAACAGAACATTTCGCGGGGGCACAAACGAAACCGGTCAAAAACATTCTTTGTATTTTGAAGATATTTTATTCTATTCATACCTTTTATGCATATTGAATATATATAAAATTATATATATATATATATATTATATATATATATATTTTATATATATATATATAAATGATAAAGATATAGATATAGATTAGAATAGATATAGATTTGTGTTGTGTGTGTGGTGTTTGGGGGTGTGTGTGTGTGTGTGTTCATATATTAATATTTAAAATATTAAAAATTAATTATTATATATATATATATATATTATATATATAAATATATATATATTTGTGTGTGGTGTGGTGTGTGTGGTGTGTGTGTGTGGGTGTGTGTGTGTGTGTGGGGTGTGTGTGTGGTTTGTGTTGTGTTTTGTTTATTTATTTAATTATATATATATATTATATCAATATATATATAATATATATATACATATTATACATATATTATTATTATATAATATAATATATATTATACAATATATAATAATTATATATATATATATATATATATAAATAATTATATATAAATATAATAAAGAGAGAGAGAAGAGAGAAGAAAAGAGGAGAGAAGAGAGAGAGAGAAAGAGGGGGAAAGAAAGAGAGAGAGAAGGAGAAATAAATAATCATATAGTAGTTCTCTTATGATACTAAAATTAACGCAAGTGTTAAGAGAAAAAATCACAGGAACTTGAGCATAATGATATTTCTGTAAGTAAGAACCCATGTTATAAGTTCTTTTACACTCTTCTAGTGAGTATATATTTTTGAAGTGCTAAAAATACGCAAATTTATGCCCAAATGTTCTCTCGTTCTCAAATGTGCTTTTTTTTTTCTCTCTTTTTTATTTTTATCATTATCTTTTTAACGGGTCTACGGTTAAGGAAAGCTAAATGCGTTGTCCTGTTAATTCCCAAATGCAACGTGCAATCTTCAAAAGACTTTTAAATAAAATTTTTAAAAACTTTTAAAAATTCATATAATTACTTCCCTTAGACTTCATTACAGGTTTAACATCGGTTTATATCCATACCCATCAACGTGCAACGCATATTTCTTTTTAAAAAAAAAGATGCATAAAACGAGATGAAAAAATTGCTGGCCAATTGACAAAAAAAAAGGGGGGAAATGATATATTCTCCGTGGATAAGGATCTTAAAGCTTTGAGGTATGGGGAAGAAGTGAAGCATGTTTCGTTCGGGCGTAAAAAAACTTTGCAGCTCAAATTCCCCTTGTCAAGAAAAATAATTGGTTAACGAAATAGTTTAACGCTCACACTTTCCCTTCGACATTCCAAAATATTTGGGTTTTCCCCTGTAAGGATATATTGTGAAGTAAATTACATTTGTATTGATTGTATCTTTTTGTAATAAAATCTTTTTGATAAATAGTCTGTTTATCATCAGCGTATCAGTCACTTAAATAATTCAAGAGGCTAACTTAAAGGTATTTAAAACTTTTTCTCTTTTTAAAAAAAAAAATGTTTAAAATTTTCTCTTTGAAAAAAAGATTATTTCATCTCATATAATCGAAATTTTTAATTCATTCTTATAATACAAATGGTAAGAAAACACTTCTGTGGAGACATTACATTAGGAAATGAATATTTAAAAAAAAAAAAACGGTGAAGTCCAGAATTGTCAAAAAAAAAACGTCGGGGGTAAATAAGGTTGTATGGCCTTTTTGGGATAAGGATGGTATGGTGGACACATACAACGGAGATATAATATATTATATATATATAAATATTTTATATATATTAATATATATATATATATATTATATATTTATATATAATATATATATATATTATATTATTATATAAAATATTAATATATTATATTATATATATTTTTACCCCGACCGCCTCGTCTCTCTGCCCCAACACAAGGCGGCTAGGCAACGGCGTGTTTCCCACGGGTCGTGAACACAAACAGTCCAAAGGCCCCGACAACAGCGTCCCAGAACACCACGAGGGGAAAACGCCAAGTGGCGGGGCGGGGCACAAGTAAACAAAAAATGCCCGTCTTTCCTTTTTTTCCCAAAAGTTTTTCCCATACACTTTTCTAGGGGCCAATACGGGGGGAAAAACCGCATGTCACAAAACACAATACAGCTATAACGGGAACCCCAAAATATTGGTCCAAGGGCACACACGAGGTCTTACAGGAGCAGCCCCCAACCGCGTCTCTTGGCTTTTTCCCCTCCCTCCCCCGCTCACGCCGTTGTGTCATGTTTGCCCAGGTCCCTTCAGTTAAAAAATTGCCCAGGTCCCCTTTTCATTTTAAACACGGGTTTCGAAACGGAAAAGACCCCGGCGTAGCACTACCCCCCCCTTCAAGCAGACGCCCCCGCTGCTCTGACATACCTAAACCTGAAAAAAATACAAAATTTTAAAAATAAAATCATTCTAAAAAACACAAAAATCATTATCCGCGGGGCTTCTTCGCTCTCGCGGGGGGTCGCTCGGAGGAGGTGTGGGCGCCGGTAGATTGGAAAGTGGACCAGAGGGGTATTTTCCTGCCCCAAGACCGGGCTCATGCCCCCTTTTGACGTCTGTTGCATCCCCCTCACGTCCAAAATGCTCGTCCTCATCTCGGTCGGTCTGCCACGTCCTCATGGCCGCTAGGGGCTAACGTCATTTTTTTCACCAGGCCCCAGGAGTAGCTTCCTGGCCCATGGAAACGCCACAGCCGGTGCCCAATCCTCGAATCAGGAAAACCCCCCACACCAACCAACTCCTCCCCCCTCGACGATTTCTGGATGCTCCACTTCCCACAATCCCCAGCTTTGCACCAGCTGGCACCTTCTGGGCCTATGGGGAAAAGTTGGCTACCAACACTGTAACTAACCCCCCCCGGGCCCCCAAACAAGGCTCCGCCCAACCGCTACCCCTCAGCCAGTGCGGTTTTGCATGGGCTCCCCAGAGGCCCTCTACTCCACGCCACTCTTGACAGTCGACACCGGATTCTAGAATCTGTCCTGGGGGAAAAGGTGCAGTCATCAGCCTAACTACCTTTGCACAGCCAACCCTGGAAGAAAGGGCACTCTTCCCGTGCACCTCACCACTTCCGCCCCAAGGTGACCCCCGTTTTTCTCTGCATCGGGAGTGAAGGCCCGCAAGCAGTGCTCGTCCAATGGGCCCACATACACCGGCAGCCGCTGCCCATGCTGCCCACGAGCCCAACTGGCCCCTTGAGCTCACACAATGCCCCGTGAACCACACTAGAAGTCGCATTGGGGCCCAACTATCAGGCCGCACTGGGGTCTCTTACCCCAGTGCCCACTGTCGGCGGCAGGCTTCCCATCTATTGACCCCCCCTGAATCGTGCTGGTTCGACGGCAGCTTACCCAAGGGGGGCCCGGGAACCGAGGACGCGGGGTTTTTCGGCCCCCTTCCCAGCCTTTTCCCCCCTGTACCACTTCCTTAGCCCTAGGACTGCGCTCGGATGGTGACCATACCTCCACGCCCTTGCAGCACTGCTGGAAGGCATCGAATCCTCCGGTTGAGAGGACGGTTTTTCTCCGCCCCTCTGACACTACTACGTCGGGTGCCTACCTCTCCCAGCCCCAACACAAGCCTTGGGGTTCTCGGGCTCACCTTCCTCAATGCTATTTTCTCCACTTTGGGGCCTTCCGGCCCGGAGGTCAGGCGGGGCTGAGGCTGGCCCGGGCCACTCGTTGCCTTCGGGAAAGGCCTCGAACCCCAAAGGCCCTCGCCACGCCCCTGCGGTCCTCAGGGTGGCCTGCTTACGTAGTTTTTGCAGCTGCTGGTCCGTAAAGCGCAACAAAGAAATCACGGGGGGGACCCGATCATCTCTTCCCCCAACCGCAGGGACGAAACCCCCTCACCACGCCTCCACATCCTTGCGCCAGCTGGGACAGTGTCTTTGCCCCCGCTCACGAGCCGCTTCTTAAGTGGGCCCGATTACCTCGGCCTGGTGGTGGTGCCCGAAACGGCGTTTCAAAGCCTCTGCCACGCTGGTGTGAGGCCTGTTGGGATGCCGGCAGTGCCCCAACCTTCCACCGCGGGGCCCCCTTTGCGCTGTTACCCTGCGGCCTTCTCTTCCTGGCTCCAGCCCCGGGCAGATCCAGCATTTCAAATTGGGAAAATATGCCTCCCAGGCCACCTTCCCGTCGCTCAGCTGGCTTGCTTCAAGAATGTCTGGAGGCCGAGGGGCTGCAGGGTGGAGAACGCGTGCCGTGAACTAACACACCCGGGGGGGAGGAGGGGGGGGGGGAGGCAACGAGGCGGGTTTTACCGGGTCCGAGTTTGCCGCCACCATACCCAAGGGAGCGGTTCCGAGGGTCCCCAGCCTTCTGCAGCGACCCCTGGTCCGATACGACGCTCGAGGGGCCCGGGGGGTTTCCCGCCACAGACCCCAGGCGACCCCCTAAATCGCCCCTCTGGCATCTTTGGGGCCCGAAACCCCGTCGCCTTCTCTGCTTGCAAAGTTACTACCCCCCTGCGCCGCCCTTTCCCTTTCCCTTTCCCTTTCCCCCCTCAGGCCCCGAACCTCGCCTTCCGAGTCTGCACCTCCTCCATCGTCACCTTTACGCGTTGCAGGCCTTGTCGGGGTACTGCTGAGTTTCCATCTTACAATGCGAGATTGCCTGTGCCCTCAACAAATCGGCGAACTGTTCCTCTGCCTTCCCTTGCCGCATCTCGACGAGATGGTGCGCATGCTCGTGTGCCCTTTTCCTGCTCTTTTTGCCCTTTGTGCCTTTCCCCCCCCTCATACCGGGCCCCATGGCAGTGATTCAGGGCCCTCTGGCTCGGCTTCACCCACTGGCCTGCCTCTGTCATAGCCTCCCCCTATCATGGCGCCGCCATCTTTGGACTACTTATAAATCGGCGCGTCTCACTGACAATTCCAAATCCCCTCCTGACACCAAATTTTTACGCCGGTCGCTCGTCTCTCTGCCACCAAAACAAGGGGAGGGTAGGCAGACGGCGTGCTATCCACAGGGTCGTGAACTAAACAGCTCCAAGAGGCACCGAAACCACAGCGTCCCAGAAAACCACGAGGGAAACGCCAAGTGGCGAGGCAGGGCACGAAGTAAAAACAAAATGACGTCTTTCCTTTATTTCCCAAGTTTTTTACCCATACATTTTCTATAGGCACAATACAGGGGGGAAACCAGCATGTCACACAACACAATACAGCTTATAACAGGGGAACACAAAAAAATTAGGTCACAAGGCACAACGAGGGCTTCACAGGAGCAGCCCCAACCGTGGCTTTGGCTTGTTCCTCCGCTCCCCCCTCACAGCCCGTTTGTCATGTTTTTCCCAGGTCCCTTTTATGTTAACACATGCCCCGGTCATCCTTTTCATTTTAAAACAGGTTTCCACAGAGACAAGACCACTGGCGTAGCAATATTAGTTAAAAATTATATATATTATATAAATATATTATATAAGATATATATATATATATAATTATTATATATTATATTTTTTTTTTTTTTTTTTTTTTTTTTTTTTTTTTTTTTTTTTTTTTTCTTTTTTTTTTTTTTTTTTTTTTTTTTCTTTTCCCTTTCTTTATCCAATCTTCATTTCCAACAAGTATTTTTTTTTTGATTATAAATAAGCATGGGATCACCATTTAATCTCCAAAGAGGCAATCTGGTTGTTTATAAAATCCTGAAACTGGGGGAAACAATTTATCCCAAACTCCAATAATTCATCTTATTCCTCTGCATGCTAAATACTAATGTCTTTCATTATTTGTATTTGTCTGTTTACTTTTTTCTTGCACCATATCAGGGTTAGAGCATACTTTCCCGCAGTTCTTTTTAAAACTTGGGAAATCATAAGGGGGAAGAAGATTTCATCCTATTTCATGTGTTTGTAGTTTTTGAGCACATTATGAGTTTTCTACAAATTGGGATATTAAGATATTTTAAAAGCTTTGTTATTCCAAGTTTTTAAATTTTAGGGGGAGCATTGCTTTTTTTGAAAAAATAAAGATTCTTTGTGTCATGTTAAAAAAGAGAAACATTTACTTTTTGCTGATTGTCCTTAATTAATGATTTGTAAAAATCAAGATTACATAAAAAAGTTTTAAACTGGGGAATAGTTTCTGGAGTTTTTTTTGAAAAAGTGAAAACACATTTTTGGGCCCATAAAATAAAATGAAAAAACAGGGGGTGAATTTTAAAATAAAATTTTGCTGACTGAGCTAACAAAAAAAATACATGAATTTTCAAAGGATAAGTGGAATAATTTAAATTTTTAGCCCCTTTTGTAAAAACCCCCATAGGGAATTTTTCACCCCGCCCCGGGGCCCACAACAGATGCTACAAACAATGTTTTTGTGACAAAAAATAACATGTGTGATACAAAATGCACAGCTTTTCCCCACACAGTATTAAAAAAGTGTAATCTTGGATCTGAAATGGAAAGTGGAGCATGCTGAACATTTACCAAGAGGCCCCCTTTAAACAGGTTACCTCAAAATGTTGGGCAAGAGTAAGTTCAAAGCTATGGCAAAGGGAAAAGTTGGACATCAAAAAAAGTAAAAATCTTTTTCCTATCTTTACACAGGGTGACCCAAAATAAAAAATCTTGTTTTATGAATATGTTTCTCTATGGGGTTTAAATGTAAGGAAGATATATCTGTTCCATTTATCCATAAGATTGACTTTATAAAAACTGCTCAGGGAAAAGCATAGATTTTTGTTCAGTATCCTCTATAACACATTGGGAAAGATAGGGGTTTAGCAGATTTCTTCCCAAAAACTTCTTTAGGAGGTCAGGGCCTCTGTTATCATAATCTTGAGCAACTTAATTTTGCTGAAAGGGAAAATAAAAACGTCAGAGCAAAATGCATATGAGGCATCTGGGCTCTTCCTTCATAAATCCCTAATTTTAAATATTACTGATATTAAAAATTATTAGTCAAAAATTGTTAGTCTATGCAAGTGCATGACAGTACTGTCAGTAGAGGAGCAAGTCAAAGATGTGGGGGAGGGTGACCATTTCTTTTTGCCCCGCTTTGACCCAAGCCTGATGCACTACTCAAAAAATTTTTATTTGGTAGCCTGAAAAACTTCCTAATTTTTTGAGTTTATTTTTAGTTTACCCGAATTAAAAAATGTCCTTTAAAAAAATAAAATTATCCTCCCTTGCAAGCAAGGCAAGCTGAAAAAAAAAACAATCATGAGTTTTCTAAATATGCATGAAAAAGTATGGGAAAAAAGTAAAATGTCCCCCAAATTTTTTTTTATTCACGGGATGGGGGGCAGCACAAACCCAAAGGAAAAATGTGGGTAAAAAAAAAATTAAAATACTGATTAAATTCGAACCTTAATGAAACCCCCTAAAAAAAGATTCCCCCTTATGTGACAGACAACATAAATTTTATTAAAAAACTACATTTGTATTAAAAACCAAAATTTTTTCCCTAAGTGTATGAGTTTCTAAAATGTACAAATACACAAACTTTTGGATAAATATACACAAAGCTTCTTTCAATTACAAGAGGGGAAAATTTTTGTGTGTTTTGTGGGGGGGGTGTTGTTTGGGGGTTGGGGTGTTGTGTGTGTTGGTGTGTGTGGGTGTGGGTGTGGTGTGTGTGGGGTGTTTTTGTGTGGGGTTGGTGTGTGTGTGTTGTTGGGGTGTGTGTTGTGTGTGTGTCGTGTTGTGGGGGGTGGGGTTTTTTTGGTTAAAAAACTGGGGTAAGGGAAAATGATTTTGAACTAGGTCATGGATTCCATAATATCAATGATATGTACAAAAGTGAAGCATTCTCATCTACACCCAGGACATTTTTTTTATTAAAAACCCAGTCATTTTTGGAAAAAAGGTTTTTTATTTTCGTGTATTTGGGGTACCATGTATTCTGAAATACAGTAGATAAAAAGGGCTGAAAAGACTAGTGAATCATTTTCAAAAACTGTGTTTGCTAAAAAAATGGACTGTGCTGTTTTTTTACTTACAATGATTTTAAAACTTAAAAATAGGTACAACTCTACTTTTCCAGAGTTTATAAAAATGCAAGATTCTTTTTGCAAAAATATATGCAAACTTAATGTATCCTTTTCTCCTTAAAATAAAATAACACCTTTGATATGAAAGTTAAACATCTTGCAAACCAAAATATGAAAAAAACAAAGAATTTTCGAACACTCAATAAACATTATTTGTCTCAAAAAACATTAATTTCTTTCCTGAAATTAAAAATACCAAAAAGTTCTCACAGGTTCCAAACTATTTTTGTAATAAAATTTAAAAACTAATTCTTAAATTTTTTGCTTGCAAGTACCATTTTTCAAATCTATTTTTTATGGCACCCTTTCATTGGGAAAATTAGGAATCTCTATTAAAGTTCTTTTAAATCAGGGGTATACAAAGGTATTAATGAACTATTAATATGAAAATTTTCAAAACATTTACAAAAAGGGTTGGGCACTCCCCTTCCAATTTTTAACAAGCCAGAATAACCTCTTTTCCTAACATTTCTTAACAGGGGTTTCCACAAATGTTTACCTCAAAAAAAAAAATTACATAGTGCCTTTTCAGGCACTTCTCTTTTAAAAAGGGTCCAACATGTATTTGGCTTTTTCCTTGGGGGGAAAATAAGTAGGAAAAATTATTTTTTTGTTTTTCTTCCCTAGCAGAAGCCTTATTTTCATATGTGAAATGACCAATGCCTCGCTTGAAAAAAAAACCTGCATTTCTCTGAAAAAATAAAAATACAAAACATAAACCGAAATAAATCTAGACACTGATGACAAAAAAAATTAAAATGAAAATAATTCTTACTGGAACATATTCCTTCTAGCCTTTTTGGGGGTGCCCCATCAAAAATGAGCTGGATCTATCATCATGTTTTAAAGGTAAAATTATATTAACATTTATCACCTCAAATTGAGAATATAAGACATATATAGGTTTCATTTGGGGGTCTATGTACACAAAGATTTCACCTTAAGCTCATTCAATACACCGTAAATCTATACAAAAAAACAATAAGTAACCACAGTTGCTAAGTTCTCTGTTGAAATTTTTAAAACAGTGCTACAGGCTTTTAAATTATATAATACAAACAAAAAAATATAAAAAAAAGTAAAAGCTTTTCATATGATAAAAAGCATAAATAAAAGTATATATTTTTTTCAGAAAAAAAAAAAAATGGTAATTAAATTTCTCTCCAGTAGGTTTATACCCAAAAAAAGAAATAAATGGAAACTACAAAAAAAAAAATAATAAAAAATTAAAATGTCTTTCCAAAACATCTAATAAAAACCCACCAATCCTAAAAAATTTTTTTAAAAAAATGTAAAATAACTACTATAAAAATTATAATTCATTGTGAACTTAAAAATACAATCATTTTTATAATCGTATTTTCCCCTTATAAAAGACTGATTCCACAAAAACAACACTAAAACATTTCTTGCCTGAACTAAATAACTTACAGTTAAAAAACAATAAAATTTTAAAACAGAAATTGTACCAACATTTCAATTCTTAAATGAAATACAACTAACTACACAGACAGTTACCTCATTTTGGACCATCATAATGTACCCCCCAAGTTTTATTCTACAAAGACTGGAAAGCCCTTTTTTTTCCAATAAAATACCATTTTATTTTTAACATAGATCTGCAAAAATGTTTCCGTAAAAGTGATGAGCATAATGATTTGGGGAGTAAAACATTGCTTGGAAAGCTTTTCATCAGGATACCAACAAACAATTGTTAATCTTATTCATAGTCAGTATTGTTCAGTGTGTATTATTAAACTGTTCCTTATCCTTAATTTTTGGAAAACAATTCATTATATCCTAAACAATTTTAATTTTTCTACAGGCAATTTTCAGGAAGCACAGAAGGGGCAGAAAGCACCAATGTCATAAAAGTTCTATATGGAAGAATTTTGTTTCCCAAAAAAAAAATCAAAAAAGTATGAAAACTTCAATATAATCTTATGCCCTACAATCATCACCAGGAAAAGTCTCCCGCATTATCCCCTGTGTGGGGGCTTCAGCTCAGGGTGATGTGAACGATGGGGGTACCTATAAAAGGGGTTTGCTTTTCATGCCTTCTCCTTGCAGTTGCACTGGGCAAACCCCGGTAAGAAAAGGGAGAGCTGTGCTAAAATCCCCTTCGCTCATGCCTTCCTCATCAAGGCTTTGCAGTGCCTCTTTGTGGCCACCCACAAAAAAAGGTACCTTAGGTCCAAGGCTGAACTGTGGAGGCTTTGGATAGCGGAGGCCCTAAAGGTATGGAGTCATGGTCCACTAATGTGGGGGCCATACTCAAAATACTGCAACGTGCCTTTTGGGGGTTAATGGGTGGATTGGGGGGGCGGGCCTTGCCAGTCCCCTCCCCAAGAAAACCCAACGGAGCAAAAATACAATTGTTGGTGTGGGGGGAGGAAAAACATCACTTTTACCCAGAAAGCAAGGCAACGGGGGTCCCTTTGGGGTTTGATGACCACGGGGGACTGGGCCCCTGGGAGCGGGGGGTTCCCCTTTTGGGGGCCGTTGCACCCCAGCGGAAACCAACTTGGTGTGGGGCTTGTGGGCAAACCCCCCGGGACCCCCACAGAGATTAGGGGGCCTGCAGCCACCAACCCCCACCCTATGGGGCAAAGTCAGGGGGGTGGCAAGGTGGCACCACCCGAGTGATTGGGGCCCCGTAAACTATGTTTGATGTAAAAGTACATATACAAACAGATAATATATGTGTGTGTTGTGGTGTGTGTGGTGTGTTTGTGTGGGGTGTGTGTGTTGGTGTGTGTGGTTGTGTGTGTGTGTTTGTGTGTGTGTGTGTGTGTTGTGGGGGTTGGTGTGTGTGTGTGTGTGTTGTGGGTACACTTTTAAATTTATGTAAAGGTGCATGCTTGATGTTTTAATATATACAAGCAATACACACACAAGCCCCACACCATATACACAGAGTATACTGTTATTGCTTTAGGAGAGGTTTAATTCAGTCTCCTTCTCTACAGAATAATTTCTTGATCCAGGAATAAGCAAAAATATCATAAAACATCAATAACTTTTTATGAGAAATGGGTTATAATGTTTTAAAAATTTTTTACAGATCATTAAAAACTTTACATGTTACACTAAAAACATCAACAAAATTAGTTTACCATATACTCTGTGCTTTTTTGCACACGTTCTGAATGTGGTTATGTTGCAGGAAAAAAGTCTGTCTTTTCATGATCCGGGGAAGGGAAAGACCAACAAAAAAGATGAAGAGGGGGAATACTTCAAACAGCATCCAACTTTAAAAAATACCAGATTAAAAAAATAGGGTTTTGTAAAACAATAGGATTTCATGAGTGAAAATTTAAAAACTGTTTATGAATGCATAGCAGTCCTTTGCTTTCCCCCGTAAAGAGGCAACAGCAGTATATGGGTTATCTTGCAAACCATTGGGTAATCTCTTTCACCCTTTTTTTTAAAAAATAAATCCATTCTTATTAACATTCATATTTTTCAGTGTCAATCCTTTCCTTTACCTTATAATATCAAAAGTTTCCTCCACAAAAAGGATCACCAAATAAAAAGATAGGAAAATTCATATACCTAACAGTTCATAAAAAATCTATTGTCCTTAAAATGATGTATAGACAGAAAGGTTTACAAAGTAAATATACAATGGGGTATTGCATTCTTTTTATAGCTCACTCAATCTATCTAAGTGGATATGAGGCCCATTTCCCAATTAACTTTTCCCTTCTATCAATTTTACTCAATTTATAGATTCCTAGGGGGCCACCCAAGAAGTCAAACTCATATCTTCCACCCTCAGTTACTGCCTGCCGGAGAGCTTTGACTGTGGTGTATCCCAACCCTCGAGTTTCCAGTTCCAGGGTTGTGGTGGCTAGTTTATCTCGTATGTCTGGAGAAAAGAATAAAGTTTAGAAGAAATAAAGGCATCGTGCAATTGGTTACTTAAATACTTATTCATTTAAACATTTACATAAATATTTTTTTTGTAATTATAAATGATTAAAAAAATATCAACCAGAGAGGGAAGGTCAGTCAAAAACCTTGGTACATTATTCTCATTTGCTTAGCTGACTTTTGATAAAATGATGAGATACAGCAATAGCAAACAAGAATGAATGAGTACTATAAATCTATAGCTTTTAGTGGGACACAGTAATGAAATAAAAAGAAAACAAAACCCCCTTTCCCAAATAAAAGCGCCTGTTTTGCGAAATTTTAAAAGCCAGCAAACAAGATTGGACGGTGATGTGGTTTGGGGTTTGTGAGTGCCTTAAAAAAGCGTGTCTCCATTCCTGGCGTTCCACTGGATTCCCGCCCTTTCAACCCAGTGAGGAAAAATTCAGGGAGCTGGCTGCCTCTAGCTGTTTTTCCCTCCGGCACGATTACCTAATAAATTAATTGAAACAATGAAAATTTTCGTCATTTTTTTCATATTTCCCTCATGCAGTGAGACTGATAGAATGCTTTGTTGTGAGAAAAAAATTTTTGTAAGAGAATGCATTTACACAACTGCACCAAGAATCTTCATTAAATATTTATAGATTGATTTCATATTAATTTTTCTCTTTACTGTAAAAAGGAAACTAAGTATCTTTTTAAACCCAAACCCTTTAAAAAAAACTAAATACTCTGATTACTTTTGGGTACGAATATTAAAAACCCACCTTTTTTCACAGTTTTCAAGCAAAAAACCCACCACCAAGAGTCAATTTCGCAGAAAAGGGGAAAGGGCCCGGAAGAGGGAGAAAAGCCTGTGAGTTGTGGAAACGTCAATAAGTTTTCTCCTAATTAGATGCCAATGAGACACACAAACTTGGGGAAATGTCGAAGCATAAAGATAGTTGGGCCCTCGAAGGACGACTTTACTATTTAGAGTCACCGGAAAAGAGAAAAGATTTTTCCAAATTAATACCTAGTGCTGATGCTGATTAGAGGTCACAAAAATAATTAGATTAAAAAACATCATGGAAAAATTTTGTGAAAAAATGGCTGTGAAAGGAAAAATGAATTTAAAAATAAACAAAATGTGTTCTGAACCACTCTGTTGCATCCGACACAAAACCCTGCACAAATAAAACTATTCTACCTCAAGTGATCCAAGTTTAGGAATGCCCAAAATTTGTTTTGTAAGGGAGGAAAGACTTTGAAGAGCTGCTATGACTCCCTCCTGCCAAGATCGCGCAAAGCCCATCATGTCGTGGGGCAATTTTCCCACAAAATTTCTGAGGTCAAGATGCTGTAGTTCTGTTGCATTAAAAAAAACGGATCAACTCCTTCAGTACCGTCCTCTGTAAAAAGAATTATATGTATATAAATAAATAAAAACAAAGGTTTTTAAAAATAATGGGGCCCTAGTTTTTTAGAAATCAATATATTTTCAAATATTATTATTTTGTTTTCCCCGTTTTATCACTGGGAAAAAATAAATAATAGAAAAAATTTAAATTTATAATTCTAATGATGCTTAGAAATCGTATCAGAAATAGATATACAAGTTGGTCATTTAATCCCCCCAAAAGCCCCCAATTTTGGGAACTACCTTTCAAAACTTGGGGGTTTGGTCCAAAA
>NC_051392.1:6639298-6646798 GCF_015228065.2 Penaeus monodon | reverse complement strand
ACATACGAGCAACGCGAGTGTGCGTGCCGAACTCCCCGGGCTTTGGTAAAACCCTTCTCAATTTCTCTCTCTCTCTATTTAACTTTCGTGAGTCCTATACGTCTGTCTGCATTTTTCCTTCTCTTTCTTTTCTGCCTCCCTTCTCCCCACCTCCCTTTCTCCTTCCCTACCTCCCTTTCTCCTTCCCTTCCTCCTGTTTACTTGTCAGAAATACAAAAGGATATAGACTACGTCCTAAAACAACAATGAATTTTATTTCCGAATCTTGCCACTCGAAAAAAATATTTATATAAAACCACATTTCTTGTTTATATTTCCTGTATATTTACAAACACTGGCAGATGCAATGACCAGCATCAAGAAGAAAAAGGAAATACCCAAATATTTCCAAAATTCCTAAACATTACATCATAAGTATAAGGGTGTTGATAAATGATAATTTATGTATGATGATATGAATGTGGTGGTCGGTGAGTGTGTGGTGGTGGTTGTTTTTCTTCTTTGTTTGTGGTGGTAGCTGGTGTGGCTGGTGTGTGTGTTTGTGTTCGTGGTGCATGAATGAGAGATGATGATTGATATGATGAAATATTTGTGTTATATCCTATATTCATCATATATCATGAATATACGTTATGTGTGTGAAATATTCACAATATCCAATACTTTTCCATTAAATCATAAGAATCATTGATATATATGTGATGATGATGATGATGATGATGATGATGATGATGATGATGATGATGAAGATGATGATGATGATGATGATGATGATGATGATGAAAATATCGACGACGATAACAGAGATAGAAAAAAAAACTGCAACAACTCTTCACCTGGCAGGAGAATAAAACCAAACTAACAAAAAAAAAAAAAGTTCCCGGTGAATTGCCACACGAGATAAATACCTCAATTAACACCCGCCATTAAAAACGAAAAAGAATCCACGCGGATCACTATGAGAGCCAAGGAACCATTATCGCAGGTATGTCCGAAGAAGAAAAAAAAATGAAATAAAGGAAATAAAAACGATAACAGGACCTTAAACTATGTTAATGCTGGAGGGGGGGGAGGGAGGGAAGCAGGGAAGGAGAGAGAGAGGGAGGGAGGAGGGAGGGAGGGAGGGAGGGAGGGAGGGAGGGAGGGAGGGAGGGAGGGAGGGATACAAGAGATATGGAGGTACATAAGGAAGTAAGGAAGTAAGGAGGTAAGGAGGGAGGGAGGGAGTGTAGGCAGGACAATACAGGGAGGGAGGGAGGGAGGGCGTAGGGGAGGAGGGAGGGAGGGCGTAGGGGAGGAGGGAGGGAGGGCGTAGAGAAGGAGAGAGGGAGGGGTAGAGAAGGAGGGAGGGAGGGCGTAGAGGAGGGAGGGAGGGGATAGAGAAGGAGGGAGAGAGGGAGGGGATAGGGAATTAGGGGAGGGAGATAGATAAACAAGGGAGTTAAATGGCGAGGGAAATGGATGACTTTAATCAATCGGGTGGGAAAAATTACCTGTTCTTTCTCTCTTTCTCTGCCTTATGTTTTCATTCGCTTGCTTCTTTCTCTCCGTTCCTTTGTAATCCGTTTCATTCATCATACCTATTTTCTAAATTTTTTTTCTCTTTTCCTTTCATTTTTTTACTTGTTTATCACTCCGAATATAATTAAACATAAGAAAAATAAAGCGATAGAATCAGCAACAAAAAATATGAATAATCAAAAAATAAGAATAAGAATATAACGCAAAACAAATAAACAAAATAAGAATATAATAGATAGACAAACAAACAAATAATATAATAGACAAACAAATGAATAAGCAAGAAAAAAAAACTAAATAAATGAATAATGAAATACATAAACACATAAGAAAATAATACCAAAAAGGAGAGAGAGAGAGAGAGAGAGAGAGAGAGAGAGAGAGAGAGAGAGAGAGAGAGAGAGAGAGAAAAAAAAAAAAGAAAAAAAAAAAAAAAATTAATCCATTCCCCCTCCTAACCCACCAAGAGCATAATTACCTTCATACCCCCACACCCCTCGACCACCCCCCCACCCCCATCCTCAGTAACATGACAGTACCCTTCATCCATCCGCACCCCTTCCCACCCTTCACCCCCTACCCCAGTTCCTACTCCCCCTCCCTAGTTCCCCCTTCCCCTACCCACTCCCTTACCTTCTCCCCTACCCCCGTTTCTTCCTCCTACCACTCTTCCCCCTACCCCCTACTTCCTACTTCCCCCCCTACCCTACCGTCCTCTCCCCCTTCCCCCTACCCCACCGTCCTGTCCTTCCCCTCTCCCCCCTACCCCACCGTCCTCTTCCCCTCTCACCCTCCCCCTTCCCCTCCTCCCCCACCCAAACTTTAAGCGACACAGCCACTCAAAGACCCAAGAGGACAAAGACCTGAGGGCTGCAGAGGTCTTACGAAGCCTCTCCTGTGGGTTTGGGTTACATGGGGGGGAGGGAGGCGGGAGGGGGTGGGGGAGATGAGGTGATGGGGAGGGCGGATGGGGAGATGGGGAGTATTGGAGAAGGGTAGAAGGAAAGAGGATGGGGAGATGGGGAGAAGGAAAGGGGGAAGGGGAAGAAGAGAGAAATCGGGGGAAAAGTGGAGAAGGAAAGGGAAAGGAGAGAGGGAATAGGGAGAATGAGAGAGAGGATAGGCAGGATAAAGGGCTGAGAGGAGTGGGAGATGGGGAGAAGCGGGGAGAAGATGGGGATAAGAGGAGACGAGGGAGAAGGGGAAAGGGGAGGGGGCAGGGTGAAGGTGTGAGTTGGAAGGGGTGAGAGGTAAGAGACAGGGTAAAGAAGGGGAGAGGGGGAAGGGGAGGAAAAGTGATAAAGTGCCGTCCCTTTCATTTACTCTGACGGCCTCCTCGGGGTGTGGGCGACTCACGACACCTCGATACGAGAGAGAGAAAGAAAAAAATGAACGAAAAAATTATTCAGATGGAAAATGTCCGAATGAATTTTTAAAATACATATACATAACCAAGCAGAATTGCCTTTCTTTTATTCTTAAAGTAAACGCTTGCTTGCCCACCAATGCACACGGGACTTTACAGTTACCGATGTTTGACTGCAAGCAACGCCACCGGTCCTAACTGTTTTCCTCAAGCAATGTAGATTCATTGTTCACGCCGGTTGCACAGGGACGATCGGGCTGCACAGGGACTTGTCTCTATAAATGTACTCGAAAATGTAAACGAGATTGGTTTTATCTTAAAAACGCCACGATACACTAAAAACGAAAAAATTCATAGAATCAAAATAAAATGAAACTAGTAAATAGATTAGAAGAATCATACAAAAAAAAAATGTAAGCCTGACATGAAGTTTATGAACTTGAATGAAACGTCGGGTATTTAGGTATTCACAAAATTCATGGCTTCCTAATTTGGTTATATTTATAGACCAAAGTTTAAATCCTACACCTTGCACGAGACCGTTCTACGATATGTATACGAATTTCCATTATCCTGTACAAGAAAAATCCAGCTCCTACAACTTGTACAAGAGCAGACCTACAACTTGTACAAGATATCCCTATAAACTCGTACAAGAAACTCCCCCCATAACTTTTACGAGAAGGATCCCCCAGCTTGCACGAGACCCATCAACTTGTACAAGCCGCATTCCTTCCTCCCGTATAAGACCTATCGAGAAGGACGTGGGCATCGGTGGCGCGCGCGACTAGCCTACGTGGGCACCGGAGCCAAGTCGAGGGTGAAACATATGTCCAAACAACACTAAGGATCCTTGCGCTATCCTTTACACCCTGCACCCTTGCCCAGCCTTGCCGCATACTTACGTCGCGTGGTTACTGACCGAAGGGTTAGCGGCACTCACGACTCTGACGTGAGACGGGGAGGGGAGGGGGGAGGGGAGGGGAGGGGAGGGGAGGGGAGGAGGGGAGGGAGGAGGGGAGGAGAGGAGAGGAGAGGGAGTGGAGGAGGAGAAGGAGGGAGAGAGGGAGGAGGAGGATGGAGAGAGGAAGAGGGAAGGGAGGGGGAAGACTGGAGAATGGAGAATTGAGGCCAATGGAAGAGAAGGGAGAGTAATTAGGGAAGAAAGGACGGAAGATAAAGGAGTTAATGTAGAGACCAGGGAAGAACACACAGGAAATGTGAGAAAAAAAAAAAGAATAAAGAAGGAAGTGGGGGTAAAAAGAGAATGGAAAATAGGTAGAGAAAATCAGGAAAAAAAAGAAGAAAGCGGGAGGCTACTGGACGGAAAAGGAGAAGAGGAAACGAGGAAAATGAAACGGAAAGTAAAGCTTAAAAAACAGTTATAAAAACGCACCAGAAATAATGAAAAAGAAAGAGAGAAAGAAAGAAGACACACATAAAACCCGTGGGAAGGAGGTACGATAAAAACCATGAATGGTAAAAAAAGCAAGGGGAAAAAATAATCGTTCTAATTAAAACTGTCTTTACACAAGGGAAGTGAGAGGAAAAAAAGAAGGACCGAGAAAAGGAGAAAGGAAAAAAAAGTTAAACAGACAGTGAAAAGATAAGAAAAGATAATGAGAAGGGAAAAAAAAGACTGAGATGAGAAAAGAGACATTTGAATGAGCATAAAATATTTCATAAAGACCAAAGATAAAGATACAGAAAAAAATAAAGGAAGGGAAGAAAAAAAATGAGCAGGGGAAAAAAATAAAAGAAACAAAGAGAAAACACAAAAGAGAAGCGAAGAAGAGAAGACATAAAACAAGAGAAAATAAATGAACCGAGGGAGAGAAATGAGAGAAGCCATAAAAAAAGAAAAAAAATGAGAGAGAGAGAGAGAGAAGAGAAGATAAAGAAGACATAAAAAGCGAGGGGAGAAAGGATAGAAAGGATGGGCGTGTGATTACGAGGGGATGCGAGACGTTAAGCCCTACGAGGGGAGAAGGATTTGAAGGTACACCGACTCCTGACGGGGGGAAAAGGGGAAACGCAGAGGGACCCCGCAAGGAAGGGGGAAAAGAGGGGAAAGGGAAGTGGAGGAAGAGAGGAGAGGAGAGGAGAGGGGAGGGGAGGGGAGGGGAGGGGGAGGGACAGGGAAAGAGGAAGGGAGGGAGGGAGGGAGGGAGGAAGAGGGGGAGGGGGAGGGGAGGGGAGGGGAAGGGAGGGAGATAGAGAGAGGGGGGCTAGAGGGGGGAGGGGAGAGAGCGAGAGAAAGAGAGAGAGATAGGGGGGGAGATAGAGGGGAAGGAGGGAGGGAGGGAGGGAGGGAGGGAGAGGGAGGGAGGGAGGGGGAGGGAGGGAGGGAGGAGGGAGAGAGAGAGAGAGGAGAGGAGAGAGAGAGAGAGAGAGAGAGAGAGAGAGAGAGAGAGAGAGAGAGAGAGAGAGAGAGAGAGACCTTAAAAGGTAGATAGAAAAAAAGAAAAAAAGAGAAAAACTAAAGAAAAAAAAGGAAGACGAAAGAGAAGAGATCCAAGGAAAATCGTAGGACTTCGCACGCACACACAAACAGCAAGCAACCACAAACAAACACACAAACAAATACACACAAACAGCCCCATTACACGAGCGAATTACTAAAGTGAACCTAAAAAACTGCGAGATGCTGGTCGGGGGATGCAATGGAAGGCAATGCAACGGGAGATGCAACAGAACGTGCAAAACTCACCGCAGGATGCTGGGCTGATCACGGCACGTGTGAACGACCTATCTCTACACGTTATTGCTCCTTCAAGGAAAAGGAGGGAGGGAGGGAGGGAGAAGTGGAGGGGAGGGCAAGGGAGGGGAGGGGAGGGGAAAAGAGTGGAGTGGAGTGGAAGGGAGAGAGAGTGAAGGGAAGGGGAGGGGAGGGGACGGGAAGATAAGGGAGGGGAGGAGAGAGAGAGGGGAGTTAGTGAGATAGATAGATTAATAGAGTGAAAGAGAGAGAGAGGAAGATAGATAGAGAGAGAGAGAGAGAGAGAGAGAGAGAGAGAGAGAGAGAGAGAGAGAGAGAGAGAGAGAGAGAGAAGGAGAGAGAGAGAGAGAGAGAGAGAGAGAGAGAAGAGAAAGAGAAAGAGAGAGGAGAAAGAGAGAGAGAGAAGAGAGAAAGAGGAGAGAAAGAGAGAGAGAAGAGAGAGAAAGAGAGAGAGAGAGAGAGAGAGAGAGAGAGAGAGAGAGAGAGATTTGTATTGAAAAAAAAAAACATGATAAAAAAGACGGAAAAAACGCTTTTCAAAATACAGAGGGCAGCACGTGTTCGGTCAGACCTGCAGAGGCAGGTGTAACGGCGAGTGAAAGAGGGTGTGATGGAGAAGGAAGAAGAAGAAGAAGAAGAAGAAGAAGAAGAAGAAGAAAAAGAAGAAGAAGAAAAAAGAAAAAAAAAAACAGAGAGAGAAATGAATGTTACGAATTTATTACAGAAGAGAGAAATCGGTGAAAACGAGTAACAGTCCCGAGACGCGATTTAGGCTTGGAGAATAACCAAATAGACTCAAGTGTGAAGTGTGCGGGCGATGAGTAAATCCCTCCTTCTCACTCCCTCTCTTCCTCCTCTCACTCCCCCGGCCTACTATTCCCCTTCTCTCCTCTCCCCCCTTTCTCTGTCTCCTCTCCTAGTTCCCTTCCCCATTATGTCCCCAGCCAACTCCTCCCCCTGCTTACCCCCCCCCCTTCTCCACTATTTCCTCCCCCTCCTCCTATCCTTCTCCTCCCCACTATTCCCTTCTCCTTCTTCTTCCTTCTCCTCCTTTCTCCAATCCCCCTCCCCTCTTCCCTCCCTTCCCCATAATACCCCTCCTCCCCTCTCTTTCCTTCTCCCTCCTCCCTCCTTCCTCCTCTCTTCTCCCTCCTTCCTCCTCCCTCCTCCCCCTGCTAGCGAGATGACCGCATCAGATGCCAAGATCCCAGAGGAGAGGCAGATGGCGGGAGGCTGAACAGCATCAACTTACGTTTTAACAGTCACAGATGGAGTTCCTGATGCTGCTGCTGCTGTTCTAAACCTCCAGTGTGTCAGCTACTTCTATTCGCTGGTTTCTCTTCTCTGTCTTTCATTTTCTCTCCCTTTTTTTCTTCTTTCGTTCTCTCTTTATCTTTTTCTACGTCTCTCTCAGTCTGATAGTTGGTCTCTCTCCTCGTCTACTTTACTTATTCCCTCTTCCTCACTTTCTTCTTCAATCCTTTCCTCACCTCTCTCTTTCCTCTCATTTTCTTCTACCCCCCCCCTTTCCCTCTTCTCCCGTTTCTCTACCCCCTTCTCCTACGGACCTACTTATAAACAACAGAAAAACAACACAAATGACCCCGTCCCGCAACACAATACAAAACGCACACAGCAAACCCAAACAGCATAAAATATCATGGACAGAAAATACAATACACACACATACAAGTCTTCCCACGGTAAGTAAACAGGAAGACGTCTGGCCGGCTGTGTGTAAACAACTTTGCGGGACTCTGACTTGGCACCGCTGAGCCGACATGCACACATGTGTACACGCGTGCGCGCCCCAAACACACGCACGCACACACATTAGAGGGAAGAAGGGAGGGATGGAGGGAAGGACGATGGAGGAAAGAAGGGAGGGAGGGGG
>NC_051392.1:6626798-6634298 GCF_015228065.2 Penaeus monodon | reverse complement strand
AAAGATATCTATCATACGAAACCTGGGGTTATGCTACAGTATACCACCACAAAGCGTATCCTGTCAAGTTCCTGAGGATATTTTAATAGATTTTTACCTGCATCTTGTATTTCCTGGTTTATTATTATTATTATTAATATCATTATTACTATTATTATTACTTTATTATTATTATTATTATTATTATTATTATTATTATATATATTATTATTATCATTATCACTATTATCATTAACAATATTAGTAATATCATCATCATTACTATTATTACTAGTATTACTATTATTATCATTATTATTATCGTTTTATTATCACTATTATTACTCTTATTATTATAATTATCATTACTACTATCGTCCTCATCATCATTAATACTATTTCAACATGTTATCATTAAAGTTATCATTATTATTATTATGATCGCAACCATCATCATAATCATCATCATCATCATCATCATAATCATCACCATCAGCATCATCATCATTAGGGCCACTTCATGTTCCAAAGGTAATTCTCAAAGGTTCCCAAAGGTTCACCAAAATCACAAGGTTACAGCACCTGCCCCCCCCCCCCCCATCTACCCTTAAGCGAGTCACCTGCTTGTGGTGCTCACCTGCTGGAACACCTGCCCGCCGCCCATCCGCCCGCCCGCCCATCACACCTGTAACCCCCTCCCCCACTCCCTACCCCTCACAAATCCACCCACTCACACACTCCCTCTATGTCACTCTGTCCGTTTGTCTGTGTCTGTCTGTGTCTGTGTGTCTGTCTATTTCTCTCTTTCTCTCTCTTTCGCTCTCTCTCTCTCTCTCTCTCTCTCTCTCTCCTTCTCCTTCTCCTTCTCCTCTCCTCTCCTTCTCCTTCTCCTTCTCCCTCTCCCTCTCCCTCTCCCTCTCCCTCTCCCTCTCCTTCTCCCTCTCTCTCTCTCCCTCTCCCAAGAAAAAAAAAAAAAAAAAAAAAAAAACACAAGCAACAAGAGAAGAGGAAAAAGACACGATTAAATCCTGAAGTTACAGACGCTGAATCTGTAACACTCGCACGTCACGACCTCAATGTCTAGATTTTTTCTTTCTTCCTTTCTCTCTCTCTCTCTCTCTCTCTCTCTCTCTCTCTATCTCTCTCTCTCTCTCTCTCAATGCCTTCATTTCTCACACATTTTTATCTACCTTTTTTACACCCTCCAATAAATCTTTCTCTAACAATTACCTGCTGGGCGAGCGTGAGAGAGCGAAGAGGGGAGGGGAGGGAGGGATGACGAGAGGGGGGATGGAAGAGAAAAATAATATGATCAGTCAGTTCTCCACCTAGGGATGAGTGGGGAGAGGGGGAGAGGGAAGGGAGGGAGAGGGGGAGAGGGGGAGAGGTGGGAGGGAGAGGAGGAGAGGGGAGGGAGGGAGAGGGGGGAGGGAGGGAGGGAAGGAGGGAGGGGGAGGGAGGGAAGGGAGAGGGGGAGAGAAGGGGAGGGAATGAGGGAAGGGAGGAAAGGGAAGGAGGGAGAGAAGGAGGATGAGAGAGAGAAGGAGAGGAAGGGAGAGAAAAAGAAAGATAAAAACGAGAGAGGGAGAAAGAATGAGAGATAAAAGAGACATTCATCCTACAATTTGTCATTTCCTCCACATCCATCGACCAATTTACACATCATAAGCAACATTACATTTCGACCCCCCCCCTCCCTCACCTCGAAAAAAAAAAAAATCACCATCATCCCCATTTAAATCAACGCATCTAAAACATGAAGAATTACGTAGTCATGCAATCTACTCCGAGATCCGGGTATTGCATGTAGCGTCATGCACGAGCTCACCGGGCAGTTGGAGTTGCCAAAAGAGAGAAAAAGAGAAGATGAAAAAGAAAAAAAATATGAACGCCGTCAGATCTTTGTTCGTGTAAATTTCTAAAGTTATTGAACGTTATCATTATCATTATAATTATTTTTAGAGGCAATATTATCAGTATCTCATTATTATCATTGACATCATTATCACCATTATTACTATCATCACATCACCATTATTTTAATTATCATTATCAGTTACTATTATTATCAATAACATTACCATTATTGTTTGGATTACTGTCAATACTATTTGTTATCATTATTATCATTATCTCTATAATACTATTAACAATGTTTATAATGCAAAATATGTCAGTAAATTTTTCGCGTTTATTTCCATAAATATCATTATCACATATTTTCACGTTATTATGAAGAAAATTATTACTCATTTACTTTATTTCAAATTCTCATTACTTTCGTACGAATTTTGCATCAACTTTCCTCCTCTCATTTTATCTTTATCTTCCTCTTTTTTTCACTTACTCGCTTGTCGAAAGAGGTAACAAGAGAGAAGATTCGTCACAGTTCGAGTATATTCGCACGCCTCCCCACCCCCCTTCCACGCTCTTTTTTTTTCTTCCTCTTTACCTCATCGTTGCTGCCACTTTATTTTCTCTCTCTCTCTCTCTCTCTCTCTCTCTCTCTCTCTCTCTCTCTCTCTCTCTCTCTCTCTCTCTCTCTCTCTCTCTCTCTCTCTCACTCATCTGTTTACCTCCTTCCGTCTTGTCGAAAATTCTCATTCACTTTATTTCTTCATTATCATTATTTCCCTTTACACTTCAGTATATACCATCAATATTTCCTCCCTCTCCCTCCTCACATTTTCGCGCTTTCCCGCCAAATCCGGAGCACAACTGACTGTGCGCCAAAAAATTCCCGCCCTTTTCACCGTTCCCTCGAGGCACAAAGGTAAAACTCGCGCTTTACGCCCGTCGGGGAGCATTGTATGGGCATGGGAGTCCTATTATACTTATTACAAGGCTAGTGTAGGATTTATGACAGAAAAAAAGAGGATGAATGTTGGACGGGTGGAAAGTAACAGGTATTTGGCGCGCGCGCGTGCGTTCATGCGTGCGTGCGTGTGTGTCTGTGTGTGTGTGTGTGTGTGTGTGTGTGTGTGAGAGAGAGAGAGAGAGAGAGAGAGAGAGAGAGAGAGAGAGAGAGAGAGAGAGAGAGAGAGAGAGAGAGAGAGAGAGAGAGAGAGAGAGAGAAAATATGAGAAAAAATAACAACCTACTAAACAAACAAAGCCACTAAAAAAACTAAAACAAATATCACCAACAAACATTACACAACCACTCGATCTTTCTTTTTTTCTCTCTTCTAAACTTTATAGAACACCCTTCACCTCGGCGTCCCTGCCCGCGAAACCGCAGGCCAGTTTCCGCGTGGAGAGAGGTCTCGCCAATCGCTCAGCAAGATCACTGTGTATCTTCAACGAGAAGCTTTGGGAGTCAGCGTCAGTCGCCGCGACTCCTCTTGAATTATTCACCGCGTTCTTTCCGTTGTCGCTAAGCAAAAGCGAGCGGATCTTAACCTAAACTGTTCTTGCGGGATCGAAGAATGCACTTGACGGAGCGAGTTTGGCTTTCCCCGCCTTCTGATTGGCTGGTCTGCATTCTGCGGTCGCCCATCGGAGAAATCTCACTGGCTATTCTGCATAATTCCGTCCAGTCGAAATCTCTGCCCTGTTGCTAACTGACAACAAGTAAGGACCTCTTAAGTTCTAAGCGTCTGAGGGTGATGAAGGAAATGGATCTTTTCTGTGTCAAGACGCTATCAAATATGGTTCGGGCGGTCGCAGACGACGGATAACGACAAGACAAAAGCGCGGGAGTCGTCCCCGTCATGTTCGTGTCCGGTTAAACGACGCTGCGTTCCTTCGTCTGTCATCCTGCGGGGACCAGTCATCCTTTAGCCTTCGACCCAACGACAGAGGACGTCATCGACCCTTTCTCCTTTCGGACTTAGCCAAGATGAATTCGATAAAATACGAAACTTTCAATAAACCGAGTAAAAACATAATAGAAATGACTAAACATATTCTCCGAGAATATTCCGAGTGGACTGAATATATAGGCATGTTTACGTGGACGCATACTTCTATGTATGTTTGGGCGTATCCGTGAGCATGCGTGTGCCTGTGTATCTGACTGTATACATTCCCGTCCGCGACTTCGCTTCGCATTAGCTCAGTGGGTAAAGCTGGACACCCCTGGGCACTGAACCGCGAGGAACAATGTACAATCAACCGCTAACGCAAGGAAGCGCCGTGTCCCTCCGCCCTCCCCGTTGAGTGACCTCTCGGACCCCTATTTAGGCCTATTGTGTCGACCATGCTGCAGGGCGGGTTATGTCATCCCGCGTGTGAAGAAGGCGACGATAAAGGACTCTCTCCTATCGCTATTCCTTTCTCTCCGCTCTTCTCTCATTTTCTCTCCCTTAATGTATCTGCATTTATGACTTCTGTAAGTATATATATATATATATATATATATATATATATATATATATATATATATATATATATATATATAAATACATAAACACTGCGCACACGCATGCATGCACACAAACAAACTAACAAACACTTTCACGTGAATGTGCGCGAATTAAATGACAATTATCCATCTACAAACAAAACGGAAAAAATCAAATAACCATAAAATAAATTTCATTCTACAAACTAATTCACAAGACATATCGTAAAAGAGAAAGGCCGGGGCCATTAAATCTAACCCAATTATTGCCGGCCTGCAATAAATTCTGGGATTACAGTCCTGCTAATTTCTTGGAGTAACGTGCGTGCAGCATTCACCATTCACTAAGTCCGCGAAACTCTTACGCAAAGAAGAAAAAAAAAACAGAAAAAAAAGAAAAAAATAATACATAAGCACAAACAGAATACATGATTAAGTCTATTCATTTTTTTTTTACAGAAAGCCACAGCCATATTGTATCTTTTAAAAGAAAATATGTAATATTCTGGGGATGGGTAGATACACACTGAAGTACAAATAAAAAAATATATATATATTACTGCTTCACACATGACTCTGGCCGTACCCATTGTCTCTCTCCAAGCTTCACTGATATCACTAATTATATGAAAGAAATCACACACACACACACACACACACACACACACACACACACACACACACACAACACACACACACACACACACACACACACACACACACACACACACACACACACACACACACACACACACACACACACACACACACACACACACACACACACACACGAACGCGCGCGCGCGTACCAGCGAGGAAATGCAGTACGTAGGAGTGTCCGAGCCGCTTTTTAAAGAACCCAGACGGCAGAGCCATTTCAGGATATCGAATGCCAGTGCCTAGACGCCTCGAGATGGCAATCTGGGGAATACGGCGTCGTAAGAAACATAAAACCGCCGCTGGGCAAAGGCGTCATGGCACTTTTTGAGCGGGGAGGAGGAGGGGAGGGAAGCGCCATAGCTTGCCATGAGGACCTCCAAAATCATTAATTAATTAGGCACCGGTAGAGGGGGGAGGGCTTAATGCTCAGCTAAAAATAATAATAAACTGCTAATAGATAAATAATGATAAATAGTTAATAAAATCAATCAACAAAAATAATAATAATAATGATAACAAAGATTTGTTCAAAAACAAATCGAAGAAGGCAATCCGATGATGATGTATTGCAAATGTTACTTCCTCCTGCACAATATGGATCCAGCAGTGAGTATGTTGCAGTAACAGCTATCACAACACGTGACAGGATCTCATTGCTCTCTGGTTAACAGCAGTAGCAGCAACACGGCTTTCTCTGCCAAACATATGTCTAGCATGTTGCCTAGATTAGCAACTTGCATAACCAGGAAAAAACAGGTAGAAATATATGCATACCACAATATTAGGACTATGTTTGTGTAGTAAGGTGGTTATATTACTTTATTATATATTATTATTTCATCAATCAATCGATCAGTGCATTAACCAATCATGCAATAATTTTATCTACTGTTATAGAATGACTATACGTCATGTCTATTCAGATACACTAGCTTGCTACAAAATGAAGTCTTTGTAGTGGAAGAATGAGTTTCAACTTTCTCTCATCAATCTCATTCTCCCATATTCTCTCTCTCTCTCTCTCTCTCTCTCTCTCTCTCTCTCTCTCTCTCTCTCTCTCTCTCTCTCTCCAAATAATTCGAGGACTCCCATCGCTAACACATCGATCTTCATTTCCTTTTCCACCATCTCCCTTCTCTCTTTCATTCCCCACCCTTCTCCCTCGCCATTTCCTCTCCTTCACCTCCCTCTCTCCTCCTCCGCCATTCCGCCCCCCATCTCCTCCACGTCTACCACTTCCCTTTTGCTACCATCCTTCCCACTCCCCCCCCCTCTTCATACTCCGTATGCCATTTCACTCCACCTCACACCTCCCATCCCCCATTTTCCACCCCCTCTCCCTTTCTCCATTTCCACATTCATCCTCTTCACATTTTCCAACTTACCTTACCCCCCTCTCCATCCCCCTCAACTATCCTCGTGCACCATTAACACCATCAACTCTACCTCTTCCTCCACCTCCTCCTCCTCCCCCTCCTACTCCTACTCCTACTCCTACTCCTACTACTCCTCCTCCTCCCCATCCTCTTTCTCCTCCTCCACCTCCTCCCACCTACTCTCCCTCAACTGCCCTCCCACCACTTCACCTATTCACCTCCACCTCTCATCCCACATACTCCACCCGAACTACCCTCCCCACACCCCCACACCACCCTCTCCTTCCTTCTCACACTCCCACAGTCTTCCTCCCTCTACCACCCACCCATCCCTCCAAACCTCCCACATTCCCTCTTCCTTTCCTTCCCATCCTCCCACACTCCCTCCTCCCTCCCACCCCATCCTCCCACACCCCCTCCTCCCTTCCTACCCATCCTCCCACACCCCCTCCTCCCTCCCCCAACCCTCCCCCACCATTCAGTTATCGCACCTGTCAGCGGCGCGGAGCCTGTCACACGCGTCACAATCACTCGCGCTCTCTCGCTCCTCGCCGCCACCCGCCGTCGCCGCCTCCGCTACCGCTACCGGTGATATTGGGAACCGAAACGCCCAAAGGTGATATTAATATAGAGTGCCGCTGCTGGTGGCACTCTCAAGAGATATTTTCATCGTGATTAGCGTGCCCGTTCATGCTGCTGATGATGATGTTGTTGTTGTTGTTGTTGTTGTTGCCGTTGCTGCTGTTGTTGCTTCTACCATCATCATTACTAATATTATCATTATCAATAATATTATCATCATGAATGTAAGTATCAATAATTACGATACCTATTTCCCTCACCTTTTTCTTCATCTTCATTACTACCGCTATTCTGATTTATGCCAACAACAGCATTATGGATATTACCTGTTCGTTTGGGCTGGGACAATCTATAAGATCATTAAACGCTCAGTATCGTTCACATTATCATCACAATAACCATTACTGTCATCACTAACAATATTTCACTATGATGGTGTTATAATTTCTGCCCTGATATTAACGTATACATGTATGTATACATACATACATACATACATACATACATACACACATACATGCACATGCGCGCGCGCGCACACACACACACACACACACAC
>NC_051392.1:6574298-6611798 GCF_015228065.2 Penaeus monodon | reverse complement strand
CTCTTCTCTTCCTTATTCCCTCTTCTCCAGACGTTCTCCACCTTTTCCTCATCTCCTCATTTCCTCTTTCCAACACCTTCATCACCATCCCAAAACTCTTTTCATCCTCCCCCTCCTCCCTTTCTCCACACTTTCCTTTCCCATCCTTCCTTTTCTTTACCGGCTGTATCACTTCCACTTTTTTTTAAATCATAAGACCTCTTACATTTTTTTCCACCTTTACCTCATCTCCTTTTCTCCTCCTCATTTCCTCCTCCCAACACCTCCCTCCATTCATCCCTCTCAGGCCAGAGCAGTTAACACAATAAGGTCCGCAAATACGTCATCAGCCTCCGAGTTTAGGGATCGTAAAGCGGAGGCGAGTGAAGACAGGGCCACCGTCGTCAAAGCTCCGCGAAGCACTTATATCCCCTAATATTTCCCCTAACCCCTACCCATTACCCCTTAGTCCTACCCCTATAAAGCTGAACTCCTTAGTCCTTGCTCCTAACCCCTTTACCTCTTCCCTCTTCCTGTCACCCTTTACCCTTTATTCCTAACCTGTCATCTATTCCCCTTCCTGCTTCCTCTTTAGTTCTCACCCTTTCCCTGTTCCTCTTTAGTCTTCACCCCTTATCCTTAACCCTTCCTCTTCCCCTTCTCTTGTCCTCTTTAGCCCTCACTCCTAGGCCTAACCCCTCCCCCTTGCCCTCACCCCTTAATTCTTAACCCTTGCCACCTCCCCCCCTCCCCATGTGACATTCTACAAGACCTGTCACAAAAGTCGAGTCCCATCGTCACAGCCTGTCGAAATGATGACAAATCATGACACGACTAATGATGTAGAGCCTGTGTCATGTCCTATACGCCATCCATTATTCTATCTAAGATTCTTTTTCGCCTTAATCATCCTAACCGCCTTCTTCCTATCCACTTTAAACACCGCTATTCCGTTTCTTCGTTGCCCATTTTTAAAGAGTGCCAATCGATCCAATGCCAGTGTCTCTGTCAAACACCCAATCACCTATAGTGCCAATCAATGCCACGCTAACAGGCCGCTGCAACATCCGAGACCAGTAAGAGTGCCAACCGGTGTCAATGCTAACAAGTCCCCGTCAGCGCCACATCATCAGGAATGCCGACTTTAGCTGTTGGTGTCACGTGGGTTCGAGGCGGAGGTCGGGGCTTGAGGGTGGAGGAGGAGGCTGACACTTCAAGAGGTTGGAGGTTTCTTGAGTTTTAGAAAGAGGGGGGAGGGTAGAAAAGGAGAAGGGGGAAGGGTAGAGGGGAGAGGGGGAAAGGTCAGGGGGAAAGGGGGAAAGGGCAGAGGAAGGAAGGGAGGGGAAGGACAGAGGGGGGAAGGGGAAAGGGCAGGGGGAAGGGGAAAGGGAGGGGGAAGGGAGGGAGGGCAGATGGGGGGTGTTACTCTCTCGCTTCCGTTCAAGGTCTTCGTCTTGTTATCTTGACTGACGTCTTGACGTTATTCCCGGGGCTGTCAGATGTTTTGATGCGGTGACTTGTCTTTTCCTTTTCCACCATTCTTCACCATCCCCCCCCTCCCTCTCCCTCCCTCTCTCTCTCTCTCTCTCTCTCTCTCTCTCTCTCTCTCTCTCTCTCTCTCTCTCTCTCTCTCTCTCTCTCTCTCTCTATTACACACACACATATATATGAACATATACATACATACATACATACATACATACAACATACATACACACATACATACACACACACACACACACACACACACACACACACACACACACACACACACACACACACACACACATATATATATATATATATATATATATATATATATATATATATATATATTATATATATAATGTACATATATCCATACAAACCTCCTTCTAATGTCTTCTGTGTTTCTCAACTATCGTCTTCTCCTTCTCCTTCAACCTCTCCTTTATTCCGACCTCTCATCTTCCACCTCACCTTCATCCTCTTACAACCTCCCCCCCCCCATGTGACCCAGATCCCCGCTCGAGCTGCAAATTTAAACTTTTACGACAAAATCCGCCACGACAACGGAGACCGCCCATGATACGAATTTCTTCTCTTCTTCGTCACCGGCGCCTTCCTCTTTCCCCCTATTATTCCGCACCTTCGTCTCTTCTTCTTCTTCTTCTTCTTCTTCTTCTTCTTTTTCTTCTTCTTCCTCTTCTCCTCCTCCTCATTTTTTCTTCTACTTCTTTCTCCTCCTTCTACTCTTCCTCCTGTATCCATTTCGTCAAAAAATAAATACATTCCCATATTTTCATTTACACCCAAGGCAAATAATAATAAAAATAAAGCCATCAAATATTATAAAAAAAAAATGTAACGTTCCTTAGACAAGGAAACCTCACTTGACCCCATACCAAACCCTCCCTACCCCCCTACCTCCCCCCTTTCTCCCTCCTCCCCTAAAATCTCCAGATCCATTAACCCCCCCATCCCCCCTTTCCTCTACAACTCGCCCTCGGCACAAGAGCGACAAGATAAGTAACTCGCATTGTTTTTGCGCTGGTTACAAATGGTTCCCCCGGCTCGGCTAAGCTACTGTCACCCGTACCTGTACCTGTATCTCTTAAGGCATCCTCTCTATATATTTCTAGGTATCTTTTGCCTCCCTCTTTCTCACTCTCTCTTTCTTTGTTTTTTTTCTATCTCTCCCCCTGTCCCTTCCTCTCTCTCTCTCTCTCTCTCTCTCTCTCTCTCTCTCTCTCTCTCTCTCTCTCTCTCTCTCTCTCTCTCTGGCTGTCTTTATCTTTGTCCTTATCTATTAATTACACTTTAGGTTCTAAAGACATTAATATTCATAAATTAGTACTTCTTTTCCTTGTAGTTATTTTATCTCATTCTCATCAACGCCACGTCCCGTTCTCGTTTATTATCGTTAACTTCTATCTCGCCCTCAAATTCCTCCTCCTTTTAATCTTTTCTTCTTTCTCCTTTATCTCTCAACTTGATTCCATCTTTCCATCGACTCCATCTGCCTCATCTACCTTTTCCATTGTTAATTAAATAACACCAAAGCCCTTTCCTACGGTAATACTTTAAATGGCCCTAGATAAAAATAAACAAATGATCCAGTTTCTGTAATTCCTCCATGTATTATCTATCTATTAGGCCTATACCTCTTTCTCTCAATTTCCATTTACCTCTTTACTTTTTCCTCATAAGCCGAAGACGATATCAACCCCATTTTCATTTATAACAGTACCTCATGACAGCCATCCCGTTTCCCATGAAAATATTCCCTCAGGTCACCTAACCAGCCTTTAACTATTCCGTCTTTCCATCCACTCATCTAGATCATCTCTTCATCCCTCCATCCACCAATCTATTCCCTCTATCCCTTTCTTTCCCTTACGTCCCAAAACCGGGATAATATCAATCTCATTTTCTGTGATAAAGCCCTTAACGAGAATCCCATTTTCTATGATAAAGCCCTTAACGAGCATCCCATTTTCTATGTCACGACAGATCCGCCGGCGCCCCAGTGCCTTCCAGCATCTCCCAAGGGTTCTGAAAGCCTCCTTAAGAGTCCTTTCTCGAGAGTCCCTTCATCACCTCCTTGACATTTCCCTCCTTGCCGATCCTCATCTCCTCAGGGGACTTTCTCGGCTGCCCGCATCCGAGGGACTTTCCTTATAAGTCCCCGGAGCAAGGTCAGGATCGTTGTATCAAGGTCAACACTTTGGGGAGATGGAGAGTCATCACAAGGGGCGAGTAGTCGAGGCGGAGGCGGAGTGAAAAGTGGGCGGAAGAGTAGAAGGAGGAGGAAGATAATAAAGATGATGATAATGGTAACAACAATAACAATAATAACAATAACAATGATAATTATGATGATAATAATGTTGGTGATGATAATACTATAATGTTGATGATGACGATGGTGGTGGAGGTGGTGTGTGTGTGTGTGTGTGTGTGTGTGTGATGTGTGTGTGTGTGATGTGTGTGTATGTGATGTGTATATGTGTGTGTGTATTGTGTGTGTGTGTGTGTGTGTGTGTGTGTGTGTGTGTGTGTGTGTGTGTGTGTGTGTGTGTGTGTGTGTGTGTGTGTGGTTGTGTGTATGTATATGTATATGTATATGTATATGTATATGTGTTGTATATATATTATTATTATATATATATATATATATTTATATTATTATATATATGTATATATATATACATATATATATATATATATAGCCTCTCATGAACATGCGATTTTTTAAAAAATATCATAACACTTTCTTACACGTCCTCGATACCTTCTGTATCTAATTCCCTCCCCCCCCCTCCACTTCGGGAGCCCGGCGATACCTAGAGATTAACTCGAAGATGGCTGAGGTGGAGGTGACCTCGTGAGGAGGGGAAGGGGGATGGGGTCGTTATGAGAGTGGCGGTGGGGGCTGAAGATGGTGGGGAGTGGGGTTGGAGGTGGTGTAGTGGTGGTGGTAGGGGTGTGTGCTTAAGATGGTGGGGGTAGGAGGGGGCAAGGTTTAAAACGGCGGGGCCAGAAATGCACAGCTGATCGGGCTAATGGGAGCCACGAGCCGGACAAACACGGTTACACCTTTGGGTTCTTGGTGATAACCCCCTGCCCCCACCCCCTCCCCTTCCCTTCCCTCTTCTGGGCAGGGCGGGAGAGATAGATAATGGGTAGCACACTTTCCCAATGTCGCCCTTCCTTCCTTGTCTTTCTGTCTTCTTTTTCTTTTATTTTTCGACGTTGATATTTTTCTTCTTTCACTCTTCATCCTGTTTTCTTAGCTCTCTTTTTCTTTCTTTTTTTCTTTACTTTCCTTATCATTCTCCGCCAATATTTTTCTCTATATTCCCTCTCCCCTATCTTCCTTTACCTATAGCACCCTTCCTCTTCCTCTTTATCTGCTAATTCTCTCTATCCTTCCTCTACTCGTTTCTCCTCGTCATGACCGACTCACGTTCCTCATCGTTAATGCACGTTAACTTTTCCCAACTAATCTCGTCCTTGCTATCACTCGGCCTCTCTGTGTTCTTCTCTCTTCGACCAAGGATAACAAGTATGTGTGTGTAAGAGAGAGAGAGAGAGAGAGAGAGAGAGAGAGAGAGAGAGAGAGAGAGAGAGAGAGAGAGAGAGAGAGAGAGAGAGAGAGAGAGAGAGAGAGAGAGAGAGAGAGAGAGCGTGTGCATGTGCATATGCGTGTGTGCAATTGTGCATATACACATGCATGTCTCTAAATACACGCTCGTAAAAGAATGTGCGAATGCGCGTAAATACTCGCGTGAGTCAAAAGACGCGAGCTCATAGCGTACCCGTACTTAAGACTCTCACATCCGCGTCTATGCGTATGTACGCCGCGTGCAGGAGCGTGCATGAATGAACTTCCGAGTACCAGCGCGTGACAGACAATAGAGGGGAAGGGGAGAGGGGGAGGGGGGGCAATTACATCCACGTGCAGTAAGTAGCTCCAGACGGGAAGAGAGTACAGAAGCTGGTATGCAAATTAGTAAGACCGGAAGTGTACCCACACTGGTAATTCTACGGTCGTTGAGTCACAATGCTAATCGTTACTGCTTTCTCCCTCCCCTAGATTTCTTTCTTTTATATTCTTATCTTTTATTCTTTTATTTTGCGTAATTCGCCCATAATCTGGAGCAGCTCATGATGATTTTCTCCCCCCCCCCCTCGACGCATGACAAACTCGACTGCCATGAACTCTTCTAGGCCATGGGACTCCCTCATGACCATTTCACTCGGCTTCTAAATGATAATAATTCTTACTACTGCAGTATAATAAGAGTCAAATTTTTCATATAAAATACTGATGAAGTGAATAATCATGATCACGATGCACATAAATAAATAAATGAACACACACACACTCACACACACACACACACACACACACACACACACACACACACACACATATATATATATATATATATATATATATATATATATATATATATTATATATATATATATATATATATATATATATATATATATATATATATTTACATATATATATATATAATTCAGTCATTCCTTTAAGTACTACTCTGAACGGTACCCGAATTCTAACGAGACAAGTACGACTTAAAAAAAGGCCAAATAAAGGAATTCACAACACGAGAAGAAAGGGAAGTACGCACGACGTCTCCCTCGCGCCATCGTAGGCCTCCAATAATCCCTCTCGAGTGCCTTGAAGTCCTCTTACAGCACTAGATCGCGTACCATCCTTCTACCAAAGGGGGTAACGGTATCTCAAATGGTATCTCCATCTCTTCCCCTCCCCTACTATCCCTTTCTCTTCTCCCGCCCTTTGACTTCCTACCACCTCTTTCTATCCCTTACCCTTCTCCCCTACCTACCCATTCTCTTCTCCCAGTTCCCCTTACTACCCCTTTCTCTTCCTCCCCCTTTTACCCCTACCACCCCTCCCTCTCCCCCCCCCTTTTTCCCTCTACCAACCCTTCCTCTCCTCCCCCCACACCCCCTTTTTCCTCATTCTCCTTCCCTTCCATTATTCCTTTCTTCCTTGCAAGTCACCTCTTCCCCATTTGTCTTCTCGCCCCAGAACAATCACTTACCACGTGTCTCTGTTCGGCGAAAGACAATGGGCGAAGACAAGGAAAAAGGTTAGGAAAGGAGAGCTCCTGGGGCCACTTATTCAATCAGCCTCTAAGCTGGTGGCTGGTTTGCTCTCACCCCCACCTCTCTCTCTCCCTCCCTCTCTCTCTCTCTCTCTCTCTCTCTCTCTCTCTCTCTCTCTCTCTCTCTCTCTCTCTCTCTCTCTCTCTCTCTCTCTCTCTCTCTCTCTCTCTCTCTCTCTCTCTCTCTCTCTCTCTCTCTCTCTCTCTCTTAATTTCAATAGATCTACTACCCCGCTCCCGTACCCTCTCACCACTTTCTCCTCATGTCACTGCCTCCTCAGATGCCCCATACCCACTGTTTCACTCCCTCCCTCCCTCCCTCTCCCTCCTCCTCACCCTTACCCTTGGTCTCATTCATCACTCCCGTTATACATGCGTGAACATAAGGAGGGGGTGGCTGGGGAGGGGGGGAGGCGTTGTTGGAATGTATCCAATTTTCTGCTACTGAAAAATTTCGCAACGGATCGAAAAACGAAGGCCTTTGTTTCATCACCTTTGTTTCGAACCAGCTTCGTATTCTGCACTCAGATTGTTGATTCATTTCGCGTCTCTTTACTAACATCACTTTCGCATGCTTAACTATAATTATGAATTATTTATTCATCCTTTACGAAAAAAAATGTAGTTTGTAAATCCTTTACTGGAAATTTCGATCAATATCGCATCCTCCACTTAGAATTTCGTTCAGTTTCGTATCCTTCACCAAAAAAATTCGATCAATTTAGGATCCTTCACTGTGAATTACAATTAATTTCTATCAATTCCGCATCCTTCACCAACAATTCCGATCAACTTCGCATCCTTCACTAAGAATCACATTTAACACCGCATCCTTCGCTACGAATTCCCCCCAATATCGCGTCCTTCACTGGGAATATCGACGAATTTCCTAACTCTCGTGAAGGATATCGAGTCTCGCCTGGTTAATTACCGCCTTGAGTATGATAGTCCCTATTGTTTCGCAACGAGCAGTGACCTCTTGAACGCGGCCCGAGACAGACATAAACGAGATGTTGAAAGGTTGCAAGCACTGAACGCGACTGTTGTAATGTGTCGAGTCACCCCAAGCACATTTTTTAGTTTTCTAAAAAGCAAGCAAGATAGAATAATAACGACTTGGGTCTCCTCTGGTAGCAGTTTACTTAAACGTCTGCAAGCATGCACCAACACGGAAAAAATATATGAATATATAAATATAAATGAAAATATAAGTACATATAAATTTCAATACAAACATGAAAATGAATATAGATATAAATACAAATATAATTACAGATATAAATATCTAAATATATATATAAATATAAACAAACACATACAGTCCATATAGCCTATTCACATACACAAACATGTACATATAAATGTGTGTGTGTGTGTGTGTGTGTGTGTGTGTGTGTGTGTGTGTGTGTGTGTGTGTGTGTGTGTGTGTGTGTGTGTGTGTGTGTGTGTGTGTGTGTAGGTGGAGAGAGGGGGGAGGGGGAGGGATAGGAAGAGGGAGGAGGGAGGGAGGGAGGGAGGAGGAGGGAGGGAGGGAGGGAGGGAGGTAGGGAGGTAGGTAGGTTGGGAGGTAGGTAGGTAGGTAGGTAGGTAGGTATGTAGATAGACAGATAGAGAGGCAGAAAAAAAACAGAAAGAAAAAAAAACAGAAAGAAAGAGAGACTGACAGAGAAAAACAGAAAGAAAGAAAGAAAGAAAGAAAAAGAGACAGCCTCTGATACTAGGCCTAAAAATAATCCACGTAAAATTGAAGTTCTTTGTGCCACTCTATCCGTTCCGAATCTACAGAGAGACAAACGGCCTACTGTGTTGTCTTGTGTACTAGGCATACAAGAGGCCTTCCATTCTCCGTCAACACCTTTTCATTTTTCATTCTACGTCTCACATTTTTCCCATCCTCTGTCAGGCATCACTCTATTCTCCTATTCCGCCGCCCTCTCCTATCCTTTTACCTATTCTTCTCTCTCTCTCTCTCTCTCTCTCTCTTCTCTCTCTCTCTCTCTCTCTCTCTCTCTCTCTCTCTCTCTCTCTCTCTCTCTCTCTCTCTCACTTCTACCCTAGCGTCTTATCACACTTAATTCCTCATTTTCCTTTTCTCAATCCTACTTTTAGTCAGGACATTTAATTCCGTATCTCCTCGTTGCTTATTCCCTTTTTCAAATTTTATTCACCTTCTCCGTTCCTTCATGACCCCTTCTTGGCGCCTCTTTTTGCACACTGCCTTAATGCCCTCCACAAGCTTCAGCCATTGCACGTTATTCTTATTATTACTTGCCTCCTCCTCCTCCCCCTACTCTCTTCCGCTTACTCCTCCTCCTCCTCTCTTCCGCCTACTCCTCCACCTCCTCCTATTCCCGTTCTTATTCTCTTCCGCCTATTCCTCCTTCTCCTCCTCCGCCTCCTCCCAATCGCTTATCATTTTGTCCATCTTCCTCCCCCTTCTCAACCCTCCTTCCTTTATCTACTCTTCCTCTCTTCTGTTCTCAACCCTCCCTCCCTCCATCTCTTCTCCTCTACACCCCATTTCACCCTTTCTCTTTTTCTTCCCCCCCCCCATCCCATTCTCAACCCTCTCTCATTTATTTTTCTCCTCCCTCCCTCCTCCTCCTCCCTCTCTCCCAATCACCCTTCATCTTGCCTCTACACTTCATCTTCATTCCTATCTCCTTCCCTCCTCCCCCATCACCCCACCACTATCTTTCTCCTCTAACCCCTCGTCCCCTCTCCCCCTCCTCTCTGTCTCGTAAACCTACCCTCCCCCTCCTACGCTATCCCATCTTTCTCCTCCCTCCCCCCTTCTTGTTCTTGTTCTTGATCATCATCATCATCATTTTCTTTTCGTCGTCGTCCTCCTCTTCTTCTTCTTCTTCTTCTTCTTCTTCTTCTTCTTCTTTTATTTTTCTTCTTCGTTTCTTCTTCTTCTTCGTTTTCTTCTTCTTGTTGTTGTTCTTCCTCCTCCTCTTCTTTCTTTTACTCCTCCCCTTCCCCCTTCCTCCCCCTCCTCCTCCATGACACCCAACACTCGAGCGTCATTGTGGCCCAAGTGGGGACGATAAATTCTGATCAGTTTTCCTCTCGCGCAGACGGAGCGGCATCCTCGCCACGCCGCGCCGCGCCGTCGGGGCCGCGTCGCCTTCGAGATCCTACAGCAGAAGGGACGAAAGACACCTCCTCCTCGAATAATCGAAGGGGGGGATTCCTTCTAGAAGCCTGGAGACTGAACAGGGAGGGGGGTTGAGGGACCGCGCTAAGCTAAGACCCAAAGGCTTTTCTAGGATGCCCTTCGAGGTCCTGATCAGTGGCGCTGGGGTTTTAGGGCGGAGGAGGCCCTTACTGGTGGATCGTTCAGGGGACATTCCTGCTGCGCGGGACTCTGCCTTTCCGGTTACTCTCTTTTTTCGATCTTCCGTTTTCATATTATGTATATATGTATATATATATATATATATATATATATATATATATATATATATATATATTTTTTTTTTTTTTTTTTTTTTTTTTCTTTTTTTCTTTTTATTTTTCTTTCTTTTTTTTCTTTTTTTTTTTTTTTACTAATTGCATTTGATTGTTGTCGCTGTTATTATCCTTATTATCATCTTTTTTTTCTTTTTTTTTTTACTTTTAGCTACTACAGTGTTATCGTTCTTTTTTCTCCTCTTTCACCCTCTTTGTTCACCTTCGCCTTCCCATTCCCTTCCCCCTCCCCCTTCCCCTTAATCTTCTTATCTTTTAACCCTCATTCTCCTTGGTCCCCTCTTTACCACCCCCGCCCGTCTTCCAGCGAAAGGTTGCACACATTTCCCGCCCGCCCGCCCGTGACAATGCACAGCCATGCCATTCCTCTTCCCATGTCTGTCTTCCCCTCCCTCTTCCCCTTCATCCACGTATATTTTCTCACCTATTCTCCTGTTCCTCTACCCTTCACACACCCCATTCCCGTGGCAATACGCATCCATACCATTCTCCCTCCTTGTCCATCTTCCCCCTCCCTCTTCCTCTTCCTTTTCCCCTTCCCCTTCATCTTCTCCATTCTCCTTGTTCCCTTACCCTTTACCCCCTACCCCGTCCGCCCGTGACAATGCACAGCCATACCATTCCTCCTCCTTGTCTATCTCGCCCTCCCTCTTCCCCTTCATCCACGTATATTCTCTCCCCTTATTCTCCTGTTCCTCTACCCTTTACACCCCACCCCCCGCCTTCCTTCCTCCCCCCCTCCCCCCGTCAGTTCCCGCCCGCCCGTGACAATGCACAGCCATGCTCCGCGTCCGGTCCATCTCGCGCCGTCACGCCCACGCGCCCTCGACGCTTCAAGTCCCCGGATGAAATGAAAACCGCTATTGAAAACGTGCGATTATTCACTGTGGTTTGAGATTTTTCTTTCCTCTTGCAGATTTTCCTTCTTTTTTTTCCTTTCTTTTTTGTAAGAAAGGCGTATTTTTTTAACGGTTAATTTGGCTTTTTTTTTTTTTTTTTTTTTTTTTCGTTCTTTGTCTTTTGTCAAGAAAGGAGTATTTTTTTTCTATCGTTCTTTGCTTCTTCCTTCTTTGTCAAGAAAGGTGTAATTTTTAACGGTCAATTGACTTGTTTTTGTTCTTCCTTTGTTTCTTTCTCTCTCCGGCGAAGTATTTTTGTTTTTGGGTTGGCGCGCGGGGAAATACAATTGTAGGAAATTTGTCCGTGTCTCTCTTCCATCTTTAGCCCCTTCTTTACTTTATTTCTGTCTCCCCTTTTGTTTCCCTCTTTTATATTCACATTTCTATCTAACCTCCCCCTTGTCTCTTTCTCTTTTAATCATTATCATTATCATTAATTACTACATAAGCATTAAATAATAGAAAAGTATAAAGAATTCCAAACCACATATATACAACGGTTGACTAGGTTAGTCTACACGGTAAAATGGGACATTACTGCCTTGTTTACATTCATGAAGACCCACAAACGCCGCGGTATGGCAAGGAGCATCATACCGTAGTTTAGCAGTAGCTGGAATGAACTTTCTTGCAATGTACAGGACTAAAACATTAAGAAGGAAAATTCAAAACTTTCGAATTCTCTGCAGTCTCAGTGATGTGTATAGGACGGAACAAATCAGACAGTTCGGCATGCAAAGGACGTTCAAAGTACGATAGACTTTGCAAAGAATGTAAAATAAGCTTGTCTAATAACAATTTACGGTGAAAGCATCTTGTATAAATCCAGCTGCGGTAACAAAACTCCTAAAACATGACAAAACAAAAGAACTAATCTCATCCTAATAGAAAGAAAAAAGAAAACTGAACTAAGCCATTTATATACAATCGAAAAATGAACTTAAAAAGAGAATCCCAAAAGTGATGTCATTTCAAAAATTAACACAGACATCATAAGTTTAAGGACCGATTGTCAACTACAACATCAGGGTGTTGAGAATACAACGTTCTGGACTTAACAACTTAAGAACAACTCATAAGACGAGTTTGGCTTGAGCTTAACGACACAACCCCCAGACCATTCCGCAGATCATGGGCAAGTAAAAAAGCAGAACAGTAGGAAAAACATATCAGAATTTCGTTGACGCAGCAGAAAAATAAATAAATAAATATCAGAATTTCCTGCATGTCCACCAGCAACTGCCTCTGCATTTTATAGTAAAAAATAAAAGTCTTTAAAGAATGAGAATAAGAGCCTTGCACTGAAATCAGGTCCCACAGTAACTCTCCGTCCCTATAACTACAATGCATCTCTTCTTTTTATCTTCCTAAGACCATAAATGAAATCCTGAACAGTAGAGTTTCGGTCTCCATCACTTTTATCTTTATTTTCTTTTCCTCCCCTGTCTCTTGCTCTTACCTTAATTCACTCCATTTCTTGAACAGTTAAAACACCCTCTGTATAAAAAAAAGTAAAATCCCAAACATCACAGTTTCTCTCTACATAATCCCGGTTCTTTTTCACTCCTTCCTTTTCTCTCCCTCCTCTACCTCCTCCACTTCCCTCTACCTCCTTCTAATCCCTCTTACTCCTAGCCCTTCCCTTTCGCCTTCCTTATAAGGGCACCGAAGGGCTCTTTGGTCCGCACACGACGCCCAGCGACTGTTATGGGGGTCGTTCTGGTCGTTGTCGTCGTCGTCGGCGAGGTGGCAAGCGGGGCGTCACACATGTGTAATGATAGAGGTGGCGACCTGCGCGTAGGCGGTGTATTAGGTGGAGATGGGGGGCTAATTCACGTGTTGGCAACCTACGTGCTGACTTTTTTTTGCCTGTTTCTGTATATCTCTCTTCCTCTTTGCCTCTCTGTCTCTGGCTCTGGCTCTCTCTCTCTCTCTCTCTCTCTCTCTCTCTCTCTCTCTCTCTCTCTCTCTCTCTCTCTCTCTCTCTCTCTCTCTCTCTCTCTCTGCCTGTATGTGCGTGTATGTTCCTCTCTCTCCTCCCACCCACGTTACTTTCCAGTTTATCTTTTTATCTAAACATCTGCTTCATTATACCACTTTAACTACTTAACCTACCTTACCCTTTACCAATCTAAGTACATCTTCCCCTTTCACTCCCCCCCTTCACGCCCATTTTATTCCTCTCTTTTCTTTTCTTTTTTTCTCTCTCTCTCTTCTTCCACAGTGAGAATGAGCCGAACAGACCCAGCCAGGCAATCACCCTACAGGTTTTAGCATAAGTACATTCTTTGGGTTCTCTCGCTGTGACTCACCTCATGAATACACCACTCGCTTGCAAAGAAGAAGGGGGGGGGGCAGGAGGCAAGGGGCAAGGGGCAGGGGGGGGGAGGAAATTGGGGAAAGGGGGGGAAGCGGGGTAAAGGCGGAGGGAGGGCAGGGGCAAGCGGGCAGAAGAAGGGAATCAGAGGCAAGCTGACGGAGAGACAGAGGGAAGGGAGCTTGGGTTAGGGCAAGGGGGCTGGGGCAAGGGGGAAGCAGGGGCTAGGGGCAAGGGGTAAGCCCGAAGGAAATTGGGGAAGAGGGAAGCAGACAAATGAAAAGAAGCTGGAGAAAATGGGGAAAACACGGCGACAAAGGGAGACAGAAAAGCGACAGAAAAAGAACAGGAGGAAGGAAGCGAAAGCAGACGGAAGCAGGGGAATGGGACAGGAACCGAGAAGAGGGGACACAAGGTAGAGAGGAAGGGGCAGATGGAGGAAGCAGGAGTAAGGGGGAACAGGGGGGAGGGAGGGGAAGAGAACAGGGGACAAGGGGGGAGAGGGAGGGGAGGGAGGGGGAAACTGCTTGAGAGTTGAACGTCGAGATCAAGTTTTGTGGTCGGAGTAACCGATGAAATTTGAATAATTTTTTGGGGTGTTAATTGCGTGGTTGTCCGAGAGACGGCGACCTGTGTTGATAATCTTCAGCTTTACCTTTGGCTTTCTCTGCCCTCTTCTTTCGTTTCGTCTCTCTTTCTTGCCTTTTTTCTTTTTGCTTTTCCGTAAGCTTTTTCTCCTTCTTCACCTTGATCGTTCTCATTTTTCTTCTTTCGTTTTTCGATTTAGTCTATCTATTCCTATTTTTTCTCTCCTATTCATCAGCATTATCCCTTTCTTTATCTTCCTCTTCTTTCGATTTACCTTTCTCTTTCTTTCCCTTTCCTTTCGACGATTTACGATACTTCTTCTTTCTCTTTTTATTCTTCTCCTCTATCTTCTATCTCCTTCCACCCACAATTCTCGTGCCGTTTGCTGATAATGTTGAAAAGTTGTCAGAAAAGAAATGAATGCAAAATAAAAAGATATATATAAATAAATAAGTGATCCACGTAAAAAAAAAAAAAAGAAATAACAAAAAGAGAAGTAGGTTACAAATAAATAAAGAAAGAAAGAAAGAAAGAAAGAAAGAAAAAGAAAAAGAAAACAGATTTTACAGAAAGAAAAACTTTTAATTCTTAATAAGGCATCGCCACTGTTTGAATGAACTTTGTTCGAAACATCTGTGTGGGGGATTCGAATATTGGTCATCTAAACACGCTTAACAAACATCAACTTACCAAAATGAACGTAAATTCAATTAAACTCAACTGAACATTATGGTCTCATGTCTGTGCTCTAAATCCATCATGCGCATTTGCATTTTCGGTGAGAGTTATCAGCAAGCACATATTCATTTCTATTTTTCTTAATATCTATCATATTTCCTAAGCCCTGATCAAAAAGTGCTTTTACCATAAAAGAAGAGAATGGATTCGTCGCACTCGATATTATAGGCCAAGAGGAACTTCCACGCAAAAAGAATCTAGACTTAAACGTTTTTTCTTTTTTTTCAAACCCCCATTATTCGCACAGCAATCGAAGCGGGAGGTCGCGTTGTGCGAATAAGGCATGTCCAATCGCTGCACTTGGGCGCCGATTAGCGTGATTAAGAGTCGATGAAAATGGACGGAAATTAGCGAGGCCGAAGGTGGTGTTGCAAGGTGAGGTCTCTGCATATGGGGATGAAGAACAGAAAAATCGGGAGGTTGGAGGAGGAGGAGGAAAAAAATAAATGAATAAAAAATAAAAACAAATAAGACGAAAAATTAGGTCATTTTTTGTGCTCGTTTTCGTAATCGATATAATTATATAAATACACCTTTGTGTGTGTGTGTGTGTGTGTGTGTGTGTGTGTGTGTGTGTGTGTGTGTGTGTGTGTGTGTGTGTGTGTGTGTGTGTGTGTGTGTGTGTGTGTGTGTGTGTGTGTGTGTGTGTGTGCGCGTGCGTGTGCGTGTATATATGTGGTGTACATTTATATATATATATATATATATATATATATATATATATATATATATATATATATATATATATATATATATATATATATATATATATCCGTACTGTATAATAACAATAATAATAAAAATAAACACATATAGATAGAAAGGTAGATAGATAGATGGATGGACAAACAGATGGAAAGACAAAGAGAAAGAGAATTAACCACTTTACCTTTCAGATGTGTATTTTTTGAACTTGAGATGAATAACCACACTGGTGCCTCTTACCTGGAAAAAAAAATAATTACATAAATAAACGATGAAAAGAATAAGTTATTCATTACTTTATTAAACAATAATAAATGGCAATAACAACAATAACCACATGAATAACAAAAACAATAATGAACAACGATAACAACAAACACAAAGTTTCATCATCATTCAAATCATAACAAAATAACAACATATCAGCACAACCAACTATAACAACAACACGCACTACAAAAACACAACCCGAGCAAAGAAAAGAAACACAATCCACGGAACCACCGCCTCAGCGAAGAACAAAAAAAACAAAGAGCAAACAAACAAAGGCCTCCCCTCCCCCCCCCCAAAGGCAGCGGGGCCCCTGGACAGCACAACACCACCTCTTATCTGTCTCTGGATGACGCCCTTCCTGCCGCCCGTGCCCTGGTGCCCGCCCGCCAGACACGCCTTGGGTAATGTCTCTACCTATCTAAACTTCCTTCCTTATGCTCACACGCAAAAGAAAAAGGAAAAAAAGAAAAAAGAAAAAAGGAAAAAACAAATATAATAATAACAATAACAATAATAACAATCATAATAATAATAATAATAATAATAATAATAATAATAATAATAATAATAATAACAATAATCATAATAATAATAATAATAATAATAATAATAATAATAATAATAATAATAATAATAAATATATATATAAATATATAAAACATATCAAAAAAAGAAAGCTAGAAAGAAAGAAAGAAAATATATAGGAGGAAGAACAAGAAATATATATATATAAGGTATGTACATAAACACGCACATATTTGCGCATACATACAGGCGCATAATACGTACCCATATGAAGACATATATTCATCTAATCTGAATTATGGAACTGAATGTTTTCATGTAGGCTATACAAAGTAACTCACTCACTCACTCACTCACTCACTCACTCACTCACTCACTCACTCTCTCTCTCTCCTTTCCGTCTTTCCCTCACTCCCTCTCTCTCTCTCCTTTCCGTCTTTCCCTCACTCCCTCTCTCCCTCTTTCTTTCCCTCCCTCCATCCCCCATCCCTCCCTCCCTCTTTCCCTTTCTCCCTCTCTCCCTCCCTCCCTCCCTCTCTCTCATTAGAGAAAAAAAAAACGAATGAGAAAAAAAAGAGAAACGCGAGAAAGAGGAAGAAACGGGACACTCACCCCCCCCCCCCCCAAACACACACACACACCAAAAAAAATTAAATCAACAAACTCGGCCATAAATATCAATAAAAATTCCCCCGCCTGAAAATGAAGCACGGTGAGCGCAACAGGTCAAAACCTCCGTTGTTATTCTTACCGGGTGAAATATATACCTCCACAACTACCAACTGGCGTCCCGGCATTTATCATTCGGACTTAATAAATCTTGGGGAATATTATCAGCGATGTATAAGTACGCGCCTTGTGTTTTAGATGTCGGTTCTCAGTTCGTAAATGGCCACCTATTTTTATTTCTTATTATTTTTGCTAATTATTTCGTTCCATGTTCTTTTTTCTTTTTTATTTATCTTTTTTTTTTCTCCCTGTTGCATTTGCTTTATTTATCTTTTATTTATTGTACTGTGTCTGTTTCTTAGTTTAATAAATTGTCTCATTTTTGCTAAATATTTCGTCATTACCTCTTTTCTTTTGATTATTTTCCAAAAATCCATTCAAATTTTGTATAAGGAAAAAACATTATCACCTCTCTCTCTCTCTGCCTTCTCCATAGCAACCGGCAACGAGACATGCCTCGAGGACATTCAGCAATTTAGGCCTACCTTTAAATAGGCACAAAAAAAGGCGCGCGGCCTCACCTCTCTCTCCTCCCTCCGAAAAGTGCGCGACAGACCCTCGGTAACAAGATCTTCGCGTAGTAATGGGGCGAGCCTTTGTTAACAGGCCCAAGTGTGCGAATCGATTTATTAGCAACACCTGCGGAGCCCACGCGCAGAAGGGGTACCAAGTGCACGGGAGTAGCTGTGTGCGGCGCTCCTACGACTCGGCGACGCTGCGGCACATCTGCTCAGCGCAGGCCTCGTCACGCCCTATTACAAGCACTATGTATGACCCACACTCGCCAGGCCGGTGCCGCTCCACTCGGCTACGGTCTAAGCTACGAAAGCGTGACGACTTGCAGCTGCGGCTCAGTCGCACTCAGAGAAAAGTACGCAGGCTATACACGAACATACTTTGGTTGCGCGCGTTGCACGCCACACACAAACCCAAACCCACACACATACACCTGTTGGTGTGTGTGTGTGTGTGTGTGTGTGTGTGTGTGTGTGTGTGTGTGTGTGTGTGTGTGTGTGTGTGTGTGTGTGTGTGTGTGTGTGTGTGTGTGTGTGTGTGTGTGTGTGTGTACGACAAAAATAAAAGCTAAGGATACACTAAGTCTCTGGGGAGGGGAAGAGGGAGGGGGGGGGGCATTGCGGATGCCGTACATGATTCTATGATGTAACGACAAAACTAACTCCGATAGTGACGTCAAAGACACGTTGGAGACGTAATGCAATGTCATGCTGATGAAATAAACCTTTGTGAAAAAAAAAGTGCCATAAAAGTATGCTTATTTCTAATTAAAAAAAAAGCCCAATGTATGATGATGATGATGATGGTAATGCTGTTGATGACGACGATGAAGATGAAGATGATGATGACAATGACGACAACGGCGACGACGATCATACTCATGATGATGACCACGATGTTGAAAAACTTGCACAGGTCATTAAAATACCACCAACCTGACCAAAAAAAAAGAACAAAAGAACAAAGCCGCCAGAAAGGATGACAACGAAACGAAGAAGAACAAGAAGGCCACACGAAGGGAAAGAGAAAGAAGAACCCAAAGAACAGACGAGAACTATTTCCATTGTTCGAGAGAGAGAGAGAGAGAGAGAGAGACGAAAAAGGGCGCTTTGAGAGGCGACATAAAAGCCACCAAGTCAGCCCAAAGGTTTATTGAAGGAGGTTGAGGTGGGCGGGCGGGCTCGCCGACCCTGGGATTACGGGGTGACTCGCTGCGCTTTTGTTTTTATTTTTTTGTGTTTTGTTTATTGTGCATGAAGACGTGCCTCATAATAATAATATATAATAATAATAATAATAATAATAATAATAATAATAATAATAACATCAATAATAATAACAACAAAACAACAACAGTAATAATAATTACTATTACTATTATAATAATAAATTTGGTAACAACAACAACAATAAAAAAAATCATAGCACTTACAACAACAACAAACAACAAAAATAATAACCTTCATCATCGTAAACATACTATAAGAAATCTAGAAGACTTAATAAAGGTAAAGTGAAATAAATAAAGAAAAGATGTAATGCATGGAAAGTTGCAGAGAAGTTTCTTGCGCTGCTGTCCGGACATCAAAGATATCAACGCAACTTGCAACGAAGTCATCCTTCTCCGCTTTACCTCGACTGACAAAACAAGCAACGTACCCAAACATACCTAGGCCTATATACCTACATACCTACATATATGTATACCATACACACAAAACATACATACATACATATATACATCCACGCACACCCACACATGCAGAGAGAGGAAGAGAAAGAGAAAAAAAAAGAAAGAGAGAAGAGAGAAAAAAGAAGAAGAAAAGAGAGAGAGAGAGAGAGAGAGAGAGAGAGAGAGAGAGAGAGAGAGAGAGAGAGAGAGAGAGAGAGAGAGAGAGAGAGAGAGAGAGGGGGGGGAGAAAAAGCAGAGAGAGAGAGAGAGAGAGAAAACAGAGAGAGAGAGGAGAGGAAACAGAGAGAGAGAGAGAGAGAGAGAGGAGAGAGAGAGAGAGAGAGAGAGAGAGAAGAGAGAGAGAGAGAGAGAGAGAGAACAGAGAGAGAGAGAGAGGAGAAAACAGAGAGAGAGAGAGAGAGAAAACAGAGAGAGAGAGAGAGAGAGAAACAGAGAGAGAGAGAGAGAGAGAGAAACAGAGAGAGACACAGAGAGAGAGAGAGAGAGAGAGAGAGAGAGAGAGAGAGAGAGACGCTCGCGCAAATCCACTCAAATTACTCAACACTTGGCGAGCCGTGTAACCTATTAAATTACGCAAGATAAAAATTCATTTCCAAAGACACTACCACAACATCAAACATTTGGATCCATTTATAGAATGCGTGCGTACGTGACTGCGTGCGTTTAGGCTCATTCATGTTTGTAGCTCGCATAGGCCTACATGAAGAAAAGCAGGTGGACAGAGCAGGCAGCTAGACAAAACAAAAAGACAAAAGGGAAGATGGACAAGAGGAGAAAACTGTACGAAAAAAACAAAACAAAAAAGACAACGGTGTTATTTATGTCTTCTTGACAACACAAATGAGAAGCTGATATCATGGGCGTGTTCTTGCTTGTGCGTGTGCTTGCGGTTTTGGCCAGCGTGGGGGGGGGGGGGATAAAACAGAAGCAAGGAGGAACTAGGGGGGAGGAGAGGAGGAGGAGGAGGGGTGAGAGGAAGAATAGGAGGAGGAGAAGGGGTGAGAGGAAGAGGAGGAGGAGGAGGAGGAGGAGGAGGAGGAGGAGGAGGAGGAGGAGGAGGAGGAGGAGGAGGAGGAGGAGGAGGAGGAGGAAAGGAGGAGGAGGAAAAGGAGGGGAAGGAGTGGGAGGAGGAAGAGGAGAGGAGGGGGGAGTAGACTATGATGAAGAGGAAGAAGAGGGAGACAAAGATGACAATAATCATAAATAGCTGAAAGAGGAAGTGGAGAATTTACGATATCCCATCAAGTGACTCACTAACAAAGCGTCGTAAATTTTATCAAGAGAAAAAATATAATCCTTCTTCTTCCTCTTGTCACACAACAACCGATAGAGAAACTGCAATTAAGATGATAAATGTTGCGACAACCACAGTCCTCAAAACAGCGAAATCGGGAAAATAACAAAAACAAACAACTACAGCAACAGTACTGGAATAACAACGTAAAAAAATATAAAAGGATAAAAAAAATATTCCCTTCAAATGAAATGTTTTAAAACATTAAAAAACTATAAAAAAAACAGGTTTCCTTCATATGAAATGTTTAAATATCCTGAGGACAACTACAACAAAATTTCAGTATAACGATAAATATAATAGAAAATAACAACAAAATATCCGTATAACAATAAATATAATAAAAAAAAGAACAAAATGTCAATATAACAATAAAAAAAAAAGTATAACAATAAAATAATTAAATAACAAAATATCAGTATAACAATAAAATTAAAAAGTCCCATCAAATGAAATGCATTTCTAAAAGATTCTGAGACTTTTCTATCATATTTACGAAAATGCGTGACAGACATGACACATGAGATGACACCTGACACGGATCCCCCTCACGAAGCGTCGCCGTTACACAAAGACGTGAAAAAATGACGCTTTTAAATTGTTGTTGTTGTTGTTGGTATTGTTTTCCTTGTTCTTGTTTTCTTTTTTTATCCTTGTTTTTTTCTTTTCCTTCTCTTTCACCTTTCTTGTTGCTGTTGTTTCTTTTTCTTCTCTACCTATCTTTCATCTGCCATCTTAAAAATGGAGAAAAGAAAGAGAGAGAGAGAGAGAGAGAGAGAGAGAGAGAGAGAGAGAGAGAGAGAGAGAGAGAGAGAGAGAGAGAGAGAGAGAGAGAGAGAGAGAGAGAGAGAGAGAGAGAGAATTAAAACATTAAAATTCCTTCAATCAAATATTGGAACTGGATGAACATATAAACGTATAAGCACGCGCATGCAGTAACTGTCGCTCTGAAGAAGAAGAAGAAGAAGAAGAAGAAGAAGAAGAAGAAGAAGAAGAAGAAGAAGAAGAAGAAGAAAAGAAAAAAAAAAATCTTAAAACAATCTTCGGGGAGGCACAATTACCCAAATGACATCAAAATCAGGAAAAAAAAGTTAACAAATAAAAAGGGAAACGCACGAAAGACCGAAAAATAGCTCGAGGAATATGACGTCAAGGTATTATTCATAAGTATAAACACTTTCGAGATTTACACGCACGCACACTCACACTCGATGACTCACGAGATTTATTTCTGGAAAAATATGCAATGATACATTTCCGGTATCACCAAGCATAAAAACGAATTAAATAAACAGATAAAAAATATATCTGGAATAAAAGAAAAAATAAATACAAAAGTAATAAAATTTTACTATATAGGACAATAAAAAATAACAAATAAAAAACAAATGTAAACAATGAAAATTAACAAAGAAAAATTCTAACGTTAGGAACAGTACAATCTGAACATATAAACATCACTACACTCGGGACAACAAAAAATACACAAACAAATAACAATTAAAGAATCACTACCTATGGTACAATAACAAAAACAAAAAACAAAAAAAAAAACACCATATCTAACACAACAAGAAACAAAAAAATAAAACATACTTTAACTCAACAACAAACAAACAAATACAGGCACTACTTGAAGAACAGTGAGAAATGAACAAACGCCATGTACGGAGCCGCATAACAAGCACGTGTACCCGATAGGCCTAAGTGCCAAATTCCAACATCTCCATAGGCTCTAATCACCTCTCGTGGGGCGTCTTACTTACCTGTTCTCATCTTACTTAACCCCCCCCCCTTTCCCCCCTGCCCTCTTTGGTTCTCTCTCTCTCTATTTATCTACTTGTTTCTCTCTCTGTCGGTTTCTCCGTCTGTCTGTCTCTTTCTGACTTTATTTCTAATTCCTATGTTTCTGTCTTTCTAGTTTTCTATTCCTATTCCCATTCCTGTTCCTTTTTTTTTGGGGGGGAGCCTACTTCCTTTTCTTCCTTTTCCTTTCTCCTCCTCCCATTTATATCCCCGCTTTCTCCTCTTCCCTCTCCCTTTTCCTCCCTTCCTTCCCGTGCCCCGTCTCCCTCTACCCACACGCCCACAACGCACGCCCACGACACACGACCACAGGTAATTATCCCCTCCCCCGAAGAACTCCAGTCGTAATTAGCACGAGGGTAAATTAACGAGGTAATGAGGCCTCGATGATGATTACGTCGGACTATGATAACCCTGATGGTGATGAGTTGTGATGATAGTTTTTGGGAGGGTGGGAGGGAGGGAGAGAGAGGGAAAGGGGGAGAGGGAGGGAAAGAAGTAAGAAAAGGAAGGACAGAGGGAGGGAGAGAATTATATATATATATATATATATATATATATATATATATATATATATATATATATATATAGAGAGAGAGAGAGAGAGAGAGAGAGAGAGAGAGAAAGAGAAAGAGAGAATAACATGGAAATATAAAAGGGAAACACAGAAAAAATAAAATAAAATGAGAAGATATAAAGACAAAGAGAAAGCAGATTATAGAAAACGGAGAGAGAAAGAGGAAAGCGAAAAAGATATGAGAGATACACAAACAGGCATGGGTGATGACGAAGACCGGGAGATAACGATTACGATAAAAGAAGAGATGGCACGAGAGGCAAAGATTCTTCCTGGAAGAAAAAAAAACGACAAGACTAACACAAAAGACTCAAAGAACACCCGAAGAAAAGCGAAAAAAACGGAAGCCATTTTCTAAATGTAAAATACGTTCAAAACATAAAGAAACATATAAAGAAAAACAAAAAGAAAAATATAAAGAAAAAGAAAAAAGAAAAAAAATATAAAGAAAAGGAAAAAGAACAAGAAAAATATATCGAAAAATATAAAGAAAATAAAAAAAAAAAAAAAAAATCATTACAAAGCGCATAAACTGAAACCCCGAACACCATGCACAGTCTTTAAGGGGCCGTATGACTGAATACATTAACGAGATCGAGCCGGATAATTCCTTACTTGGGATAATCACTATCCGATAACAGGGGACTTTAACCGACCCCTGGGCTGGTTAAGACGAGGCGGGGGAGGGGGAGGGGAGGGCGAGGGGGAGGGGGAGGGGAAGGGGGGAGGGGATGGAGGTGGAGGAGGAGGAGGAGGAGGAGAGGAGGAGGAGGAGGAGAGAGGAGGAGGAGGAGGAGGAGGAGGAGGAGGAGGAGGAGGAAGGATGAGGAGGAGGAGGAGGAGGAGGAAGGAGGAAGGAGGAAGAAGGAGGAGGAGGAGGAGGAGGAGGAGGAGGAGGAGGGAGGAAGGAGAATGGGAAGGAAGGAGAAAGAATTCACAAAAGAAGAGGGAAAGGGAGAAGGAGAGGAAAAATAGAAAGAAACTTGAAACTTATTGTTATATTACCATAAAACAAAGTCAACACTTAATGAGTTGCAACAATCTGCTAATACATGAAATGAAAAGATAAACCTCAAATGCCAAACCATTAATAAAATCAAATTGAAATGAGAGGAGAAAAAACAAACATTAACCCGTAGAAAGAGAGGAATGAAGAAATAAAAAAGATAATGGGGGCAGAGACAGGGAGGGAGGAAGGGGAGGGAGGGAGGGAGGGAGGGAGGGAGGGAGGGAGGGAGGGAGGGAGGGAGGGAGGAGGGAGAGAGAGAGAGAGAGAGAGAGAGAGAGAGAGAGAGAGAGAGAGAGAGAGAGAGAGAGAGAGAGAGAGAGAGAAACAAACAACAAGACTTCCCACAACCTCTGGAGGTGACACGCCTGACACGGAGGCGGGTCATGGCTCCTGCCCCCCCCCCCCCTACTCCCTCATGACACCCCGTTTCATGAATATTTAAATGACAAGCATGAGCGACCCGTGATCCCCGCGGTGGAGGCGAGAACACGAAAAGTCCCATTGGATATAAGGGCGAGAATCCCATGCAAATACGGGGGATTTTTTCCCTTCCTTTCTTTTTTCTCTCCCTCATCTCAAGCGCTTAACGTGGTGTGATGTATAGGACATGCGGAATTAACGGGAGCCCTTAGGATTAAGCCTCGGGAGGAATCGGGCCGCAGGATACACATACACACACAGACACGCACAACCAGAAACACATGCGTGCATGCATACATACATACATACATACATACATACATACATACATACATACATATATATATATATATATATATATATATATATATATATATATATATATATATATATATATATATATATATATATATATATATATATATATATATATATACTCATACATAGGCCTACATATACACAAAGATGAATATATACATACACACATACATAGGCCTTCATACGCACATGCATCGATACACTCATACATATATAATTACATGTATACAGTAATACATACAAGCATACACATAGACATGCATAAACATACCCACGCACTCGCGAACACATGAGGCAAGACAAACAAAAACAAGTATAAAACAAGTATAGAAAATATGATATAAACATAGCCATGAAAAAGGACAAACATAAACACATAAGCACATGTGCCCGCGCGTGTATGCGTTTGTTGCGCGCACATAAACACACAAAAAACGACACACAAAAAGATGTATTATAAAAACGATACCATATTCAGAGAACAGAATATAAACACCTTTTGCAACAACGCATCTTGCATCAGAACCAAACCTCTTAACCCCCACCCCCTTCCCTTTTCCCCCTCCTCCCCTCCCCCGCCAGGTCTGTGACTGACAGAAATCGCGGTAATTTGGGTCTTAATGAGCAAGTGGTCAGAGAAAGTCGTTTTTGTGTCCCTCCCACTTTTTTTTGCTTTCTGCCTTCTCTGATCTTTAGCTCGTTTTCTCTCTCGTCTCTCCTATATTTCCTGCGTTTTATTTCTTTTTTCACTCCATCCTCCTTCCTTCTCCTTCTCCTTCTCTTTCACACTCTATTTCTTTCCTTTTGTCTTTCTTTCTCTTTGTCGTGCCCCCTTCTCTTTAATTGTTCACACCATTTTCTCCCTCCTCTCCTATACCCTCTCTTCCTCTACTTTGCCTTCTCTCCTTCCCAAAATCCAATCTCAGCCACCCATAACAAGACCACCCTCCACCCTCCACCCCCACCTCCCCAAAGAAAGAAAGAAAGAAAGAAAGAAAGAAAAAAGAAAGAAAAAAAAAAAACGAATCATACCCATAAAATTATGCCGGCAACAATTAAAAACTTTCCCCTCGTGACCGCCACCGAGAGAAACAAACGGAGCTAATAATGGGGAGGGGGGAGGGAGAGGAGGGAGAGGGGAGAAGGGAGAAGGGAGAAGGGAGAAGGGAGAGGGAGAGAGGAGAGGAGGAGAGGAGAGGGAGAGAGAGGGAGAGAGAGAGGAGAGAGAGAGAGAGAGAGAGAGAGAGAGAGAGAGAGAGAGAGAGATGAGAAAGAAAGAGAGAGAGAGAAGAGAGAGAGAGGAGAGAGAGAGAATGAGAGAAAGAGAGAGAGAATGAGAGAAAGAGAGAGAGAATGAGAGAAAGAGAGAGAGAAAGAGAGAAAGAGAAAGAGAAAGAGAAAGAAAGAGAAAGAGAAAGAAAAAGAGAAAAAGAAAGAAAGAAAGAAAAAGAGAAGAGAGAGAGAGACAGACAAACAGAAAGACACCCACCCCTCCTCAAGATGTTCAAAACCAAAGTCTTTGGCGAAATCGGCTACTCCCGTAATGAGGCGAGCGTGACTGTGCACTCTTCCAGGTATCGCATTGTTTCTCTGCCCTCTCCGTCTCCTTTTCTGTCCTTCTCCCATTACTATGCTTACTATTACTGAATACACTTAACTAACGCTTGGAAATAGAAATAGAAGAGGAAGGAGGAGGAGGAGGAGGAGGAGGAGGAGGAGGAGGAGGAGGAGGAGGAGGAGGAGGAGGAGGAGGAGGAGGAGGAGGAGGAGGAGGAGGAGGAGGAGGAGGAAATGAAAAGGAGGAGAAAGAGAATTAGCATAAGGAAAAGAATGAGAATATGAAAGAAGAGAATAATGAGAAAGCGAATGAGGAGAAGGAGTAAAAAGAAGGAGACGGAGGTGGGTTACAGCCGCAATTTCCGAAATTTCAGAAAACCACAAGCATGCGAGACGTGCAAGTTACCCCCTTTGGCTATAATTACCATTTTCTTTGCAAGCGACGCTTCTCTTTTGACGACACAGGAATCTATAAATAATCCTCAAAGTCAAAGCTTAACGATGGATTTGAGACGCATTTATATTTCCAACGAGAGAGCGAGTTTTACGTATATTCTTTTAAAGATTTGAATATCCTAATTACGAAGTAAACAAGGGGGACATAAAGTTTATCTTTATTCTCATAGCTTCAAATTACATACATATTTTAGTTTATTAACGAAAAATATTCACCGGTTAACATCACACCGCCTAAATAGCCTAATGACCAAAAAAAAATAATAACAATAATTAATTTTTTATGTTCTTCGAATTTATTACTTACTCTCTCCGTATATGATCCTTGTGGTCTGACGTCCATTTACTTTTTTTGCTTTTTTTTCTAACTGTTTTATTCTTTGACCTTTTTCCTTGGTATACTAACTGTCTCTCGCTTTATTTTCGGTCCTGCAGGTTAATCTTCACTCTGGATCATCAGTACAATCATTATCGTCACCGCCAACAACGTTAATTCCTACAAGGCTAATTAAATCGACGTCAACGCAAACAGACAGGCAGACAGACACACATGCAAGACGAACCGGCGCAAATCATTCCACTCACTCACACACAAAAAAAAAAAAAATTACACATTTCCATCATCGTAGAAAAGTACCAACTTTATTCCGAGTCTCGAAAAAAGTGTTTTTCATTTACCCAAAAACATTGCGTAGTTCCCCCCCAAAAAATTTTGTATTGTATTTTTTTTGCTTTTTTTCCCTCCAGTAACACGCTTACCTTCTTCCCTTCCCCCTTTCCCCCTCTCCTTCCTCATTTCCTCACTTTCCTTCTCCTCCTTTAACTTCAGTTCTTTCTTCACCCCCTTCTCACCCCTCACCTTCCTTATCCCTTTTCCTTATCTCGACTTTCTTCTTTCCCTTCTTTCCCTCTCCCCCTTCTCATCACCCCTTCCTCCTCCCCCCCTTCCCCTCCTTTTCCCCTCCCTCTTTTTCCTCTTCCCCTTTCTCCCCTCCTCTCCTTCCTTCTCCCAGCCCATCACGTCTAATCACAGATATGTTAATGAGTTAATAATAAGCCACAGGTAATGAGGGTTAAGGAGAAGGTGGAGTCCCTGGTTGATGACACGGACCTACGTTTGTATGTGGGAAGTGGGGGGTAGGGAGGGGGGGTTGGGGGGGGGTAAGGGGGATTAGCTTTAAGGGGGGTGGAGGAAAGCGGTGTGGTGAGGAGGGGAAAGGAAAGGCAGGTGAATTAGAAGCGAGAGGAAAGGAGGTGGAAGGGAAGGGGGGGCGGAGAAGGGGAGGGGGAGGAGGGGGAGGAGGAGGAGGAGGAGGAGGAGGAGGAGGAGGAAGGAGGGGGGAGTGGGAGGAAGGGGAGGGGAGAGAAAAGGAAGCATACAGAGGGAAAGTGCAGGAAAGAAGAGAAGAAGTGGGGAGGAGGGAAAAAGAGAAAGAGAGGAGAAATGAAGAAGTACAGGTGAAATAGAGGGAGGAGAGCAGGAGGAGGACGGGGAGTTTGATGAAGGAGGAGGGGTGGGAGGGCAGGTGATTAGTCCTATTTCGAGGACGACTGTAATGAGATGCCGGGTCCAGACGGAAAGGAAGGACACAAGGGATATTTTTCTGTCTTATATTTCTGATATTTATTAAGTTGCACTCTCTCTGTTTCTGTCTATCTGTCTATGTTCCTCGTCTCTGTAACTGGCACTGTGTAAAAGGCTATGCGTACTCTAGTACAGTGGCTGACAGGGACGCCAAAAAAACCCGTAAAGGGCGTGAACACACGCTACGACTTGTTAAAGGGTCAAAAACGCCCCCGGGAGGCCCGGTCAGCTGCCGGAGAGAGGGGGAGCTGACCTACACGTGGCGTGGCGACGGACTCTCCCCGGGGGGGGGCGAGAGGTGACCCTACCCCGGCGGGTAGCTTGGAACGAACTCCGGTCAAACGAGGTAGATATAAAAAGGCCTCCCCCCTCGCTGAGCGGGTGGGTTTTATTTGGGACTTTTGGGTCCACGTGGAAAACGCCCCGTGGTCCATGGGAAAAGAAATAGAATTTTCCACACCTGTAACAGAAATAGAATTATCCACATCTTATATTGCCGGGCCCCCTATCGCGCCTCGCCCGAGGCGCCTCAAGGGGACCAACTTGGTGGTCGTTGTTTTCGTGCTCGTCCGGGGCAACTTTGTGGCTGCTGTCCAGTTTTCCTCATCCTCCTGGTCCTGGTTTAATTTCTCGTCCCCGATTTTCCACCCGTCCCCAAAGTCCGCACGGTCCCTTGACTTAGATTCGTCTTTACCTCTCGTAGTCCTGGCCCCGGCCTAACCGGCGGCGGGCCCCGTCCCAGTCCTCAAATTCGTCCAGGTCCCTTTTCGGTAACGTCCTTAATCTTCACGGATCTACGGGGTCGGGGCAGGGGCGGATTCGGGGCTGCTGATATCGCGCTACGAGTCTGGAGTTTACCCCGGGTCTGCAGGGGCCCCCAAGGGACAGCATTCGGGGCGATGATACCCGCGGCAAGGGGCTGGTTGCTGGATTCTACGGGGGGTTTGGGAGGCAACACCTTTTCTGACGAAAATACTGGGTCAGTGGGCCTATGGCGATTCTTCGATGACGTCTTCTTCCAGCATCCTCCGGTCCTCCCTCGGTGGCCGGGCGGTCCGACTGCAATATAAATTCGGGGAGCCAGATCATTTACACGTATGGGCCAGAGTAAGAGAAAAGAAATGGCAACAGAGAAGATGGGGTTGGTATTACCACTAGCCGGTTTTCATAACAATACACGGTTTTTATGTTGGTTTTTAACTATTTTCGTCTTTTTTTCATTTTGTGTTTTATTTTCACAAAGTAAAGAAGAAAAATAGAAGAGGGAGATGTCAAGTAGCGGTCCGCATAGACATTTGAACTACCAACCACTCTGAAGATATGGAGAATAGATAAACGGGAACGGACATCGGCGATCGCGAAGATCTATTTGAACCATAGTCGTCAACACAGATAAGAAAAGATGTAACTTGTACACAGACAGTACGACAGACAAAATTGCGGGCTAAGAGATAAATCTTACGCCGCCACTACGGACCAATAATGAAAAGGGTCAGTGTCTTTATCCTGTGTGTAGTGAGTGATGAATGTGGTGTGTATGCGTGTGTGAGTGACAGCTATCGTTAATAGAGGGAAGCGAGAGTGGACCTCACACAGCGAAATGAATCATAAAAACGAATATTAACTCGGTTCCACTATAACCAAAAACTGAAGGAAATAGCAATGCTAGCATTAAGATTATTTCAACTTACCACATTGAATTCAACATATAATGATATGCGACAGAATGTACGCATTGAATGATGGTGACATGAAAAAAATATCGCCAATTTTTTAGCCAGCAAATCTTCTGGGTCAGACATCTGAACTGCCGAGGTTAAGTTCATAGCTTTCGCACGTCCAGACTTCAATAAAAACTCAATCACGGGTGGATGCTATACCCAAATGCCGTATATGACTGAAAGCGAATCGAGCCAGGAATATAATATCCTGCTCTCTTCTGTGTATCGTAATGGGCGCTACGCAAAATTCCCGAAGGAATATAATTTCACGAATCACGCAAAAGATGGGGGGTACCCAAAACAGCCAAGCGACTCAAGAGGGGTGAGAAAGTGTGATAATAAGCGAATAAGATTCTAGCTTTAAACCATAGTCCTACATTAATTAAACGGACGTAACCGCGGGTCCACACCGACTCAAGGAGGCCGAACGAACGAATAATTCGTTATTTGCACCTATTCTCGAACGACGGATGCGCAGATCTATTAGGCTTTTACGCAACCCCCGGAGGCAAATCGGGCAATCCTGTGCACTATGATAGGGGGAAGATCCTAGAGCTATATCCAAATAATACAATTTTGTTACCTGCTGCGCTCTAGCGCCGATAGAACGTGTCACCAAAAAGCAATTGTAACAAAGATATGTTTGCTTTCCAAATTAGCGGGAAACCAAGTGGTCATCTGAACTACCACGCCGCACCGACGGGAGGAAAGAGAAGTGAGGGTCAGGTCAACACAGGAAATTAAACTTTTTCTAATCCAAAGTGACCCTAACGAGGAAGAAAAGGGAAGGTCAGGTCGGGCGGAGGGTTAGGAACGAGATAAAATGAAATGATATTCGTGATAGAAAAATCACGAACGCGGTTAAATTCGGCAGATGAAACAATATAAATCTCTAAAACACGAGAGAAAAATAATAATTACTTAATCAACGAACGATATTCATGTTTATTGATCACATAACTCGATCGCACGGAAATCGATTCTTTTTTGGGTAAGGGGGGTGGGTTTTTTTGGAAGAATAGTGAGAGAACGTGCCATTTGCTGTCATAGCACCTTTTAACCCTAAACAAAAAAACAAACGGCTATAAAACCCATGTATGGAGAAGAAGGGAAAAGAATAAAAGAAAGGGGCACCAAACGTTGTACTTTACGTGTTTTTTACTTATCCATGTACTTGAAGCGTTCGAGGGATTTTTCGGGGGTGGTGGTTCGTGTATGCAATGCCAAAAGGATGCACGGCCCTCGCTGCCACCACTTTGTTCGTACTCTAGGACAGTGGTTCGGCAGGGAAGCAAAAAAACACACGTAAAGGGGTGAAACACACCGCACGACGACGCACGACTTGTCTAAAGGGGTTATCGCCGCCCCCCCGGTGTCAGGGCAGCCGCCCGGAAGAGAGGGGCGGAGATGACATTAGGCGCGTCGGGCGGCTGGTTCACGAAACCCCGGCAAAATCGAGGTCAGGATATAAAATGTGACTCCGCCCCGCGAGCGGGTGGTTATTATTTGGGACTATGGGATCCCACGGGGAAAACAGCCACGTGGTCCACTGGTAATAGAAATAGAATTATTCACATCCTGTAACAGAAATAGAATGTAATCCACATTCTTATACACTGAATGTATGTGTATGCCTTTTTGTGTGTGTTGTGTGTGCTGGTGTGTGTGTGTGTGTGTGTGTGTGTGTGTGTGTGTGTGGTGTGTGGTGTGTGTGTGTGTGTGTGTTGTGGTGTGTGTGTGTGTGTGGTGTGTCTGTCTAAACGCTCTTATTCTTGTCTCTCCCAAAATCAGTTCTCACCCGTATCTCTTTCACGGACACAAGAAAAAACTCAAAACCTCACCAGGTCTTGCTTTTCCTCTGACCAATACCCTTCCCAGAGCTCTCTCCCTACCCCCTAACCCCCCCACTCTCCCCCTGAACCCCCCCCCCCACCGCCCACCATGTGTCCACACGCGTTGACTCTTATTTATCCTTCAAACATTTCTCTCTCCCTAAACCCACAACGCCAGTATGGCAGAACCGCCCCTATGTTGACGCGCTGGTTTTGGCCACGCCCATTTTGAAGAGGGGGTCATGTGTTTCTCTCTTTCTGGCTTCGCTTTCCTTCTTGTCATCTTCCTTCCTTCGTAACGGTACATTCTTTTTCTTCCTTTTCCTTTTAACAGGTGGTGTGGTGTGTGTTTGTGGGGTGTGGGTGTGGGGTTTTGTGTGTGTGGGGGGGTGTGGGTTTTTGGGTTGTGGTGTGTTGTGTGGGGTGTGTGTTGGGTGTGTGTGGGCGTGGTGTGGGGAAATATAAACAGCAAAGCAATCGTTCATGGAAAATATAATTAACTTTACTGTCAAAATCACAATGAAATACGAAATTAAAATCGAATGTACTGTTTGCCCACTCCTCTCCACACACGAAGAAATACAAAATAATTTTCCAATATAACATTCTAATGCCCTCCCCCCCTCCCCTCCCTTCCCTTCCTCCCCCCTCCCTCTCTCTCCTTCCCTCCCTCTCCCTCCTTCCTTCCCTCCTTCCCTCCCTCCTCATTCCGAAGCCACGCGACGCCGCGCTGCTCCTCCAAATTAATTCCGCTTCATAATTTCCTCCCTTTTCAACGAGCCGTCCTTCGCCCTGCCAGTCTTGCCGGAAGCCCTCAAAAGGAGGGGGAAAAGAAAGGGGGTGGGGGGGGGAAGGAAAAGAAGAAAAAAAAAAGAGAAAGGGGAAGGGGAAGGGGAAGGGGAAGGGGAAGAAAATGGAGAAAAGCGAACCGCCGTGGCCGCGAACTCACGTCTCACACGCCGAGAACCGCGAAACTCGAACCGGCGGGGGAATCGAGGCCCGTAAAAGAGACTCGTCTAATGAACCTGTCACCGGGGCGTCGTCGCCACAGTCGCAGTCGTGCCGGGGGGGTGGAGGGTGGGGGTGGGGGGGATCCACCAAAACGGCCGAGTTCCAGCGACAGTCGTACCCTCCTTCTATCTCCTCTTTCGCCTTCTCTCACTTCACTTCCCCTTTCCTGTCTTCTCTCTCCTGCCCTCCATGTCCTCCGATGCACCTCTTCTCCTGCCCTTCCTTCCTCTTTCCCATTTCCCCCTCTTCCCTTTCCTTCCCGTTTTCTCTTTCAGTTCCCCTTCCTTCCCCTCATCTCTTCCAATTTCTCCTTCCTTCCCTTTCTCTCTTCCATTTCCCTTTCCTTCCTCTTCCCCCTCCTCATCTCTCCCATTCTACCCTTCCTTCCCCTACCCCTCTAAAATTTCCCCTATCTCTCCTGTTCTCCCCTCTACCCACCTCTTCCTAACATCTTTCCACACCCCCCCTTTCCTTCCCCACCCACTTTCCCACTTCCTCCCTTCGCGCACCTTCTACCCACTCGTCACTCCCTCTGCCCTTCCTCACCTCTCGCCCTCTCTCCCCCAACCCCTCTTCCCCACCTTTATAATCATCCCGATCCTACCCACCTCCCCACCATCTAACCAACCCACTCCCCTAGCCCCCCCCCGCACACACACACACACACACACACAAGACATGTAATATGACCCACACACCTCTCGCCCACTCGCAACGAAGCCCTTCAGGGAGGTGGGCAGACAGCAGGACAGGTGGGCGGAGGGTGGGTAAATGGGCAAGGGTGGGCGGGGATGGTCGGGAGGACGAAAAGGGAAATGCTGAAAGGGAAATGGTCACGGAGAAAAGCCAAGGGAAACGGATATGATGACGAGGGGCAGTGGGAGGAGAGAGAGAGAGAGAGAGAGAGAGAGAGAGAGAGAGAGAGAGAGAGAGAGAGAGAAAAATAGAAAGGAATAGAGAAAGCGAGAGATAGAGATACAAATAGAGAGAAAGAAAAATACAAAAGTAGAGAGAGAGAAAAAGAAAGCGAGAGATAGATAGATAGAGAGAGGAAAATAACTGAAAAAAAAAAGAAAGACGGACACAAGCAGATTCAGAGAGGGAGAAAACGAAAAGGAGAAACAGCATAGGAAAAACACCATTACAAAAGCAATACGAACACTAATAAACATAAAAAAACTACATTAACCAATACGCTGCACTCCCATCCCCCCCCCCCACCATCAAAAACAAAAAAAGGAAAAACAAAAACGGAAGGAAAAAAAATCAAAGAACAAGGGAGCCTCTGAACAATGCTCGTGGGACTTTTTGGAGCCTCTGTGTGTGTGTTTGTGTGTGTGTGTGTGTGTGTGTGTGTGTGTGTGTGTGTGTGTGTGTGTCTGTATGAGTGTCCGTGTCTGTATGCGTGTGCGTGTCTGTATGCGTGTGAGTGTCTGTATGCGTGTGCTTGTGCGTGTGCGTGTCTGTATGCGTGTGAGTGTGCGTGTCTGTATGCGTGTGCGTGTGCTTGTGCGTGTACGTATAAGTGTGTCGCTCGCATGTAAGTACCCACAAAGAAAAAAATGCCGTCTCTTTGGCCCCAAGCGCCGAGAGAAAGTTAAAAAGAGTTGGGAGACGTCCTTTTCCCTGCAGTTAGTTTTCTTGGGAAAGAAAATAACGCCTCCCGAACACAGGGTCTTTTACGACCCCTTTTTTAAATCATATCCTTGCAAGGACCCGCTTTATTTTGGATTAAATGGAAAAAAATGAAGATTTTACGAACGCTGAAGATTGTCTGGAGGGAATATTTATCTCTGTTCCTTCCGCGTTCCGTCTTCGATAAGACTTTCTTTGCAGTCTTCTTTATTATTATTTTCGCTATTCTTCTCTTCTATTATTATTTTCCCTCTTCTCTCTCAATCCACACGTTCTCATTCACGTCTCTTCCTCTTATTCCTTCTTCTCCATCTCCTCCATCTCCATCATTCTCCACCAATACTATTCCTCCACTTTTCCCTCTTCGTTTTCCTTCATTCCCTACTTCTCTTTCCCTCCTACCCTACCCTTTCTCCTCCCCTTTCCCCCTACCCCCTCTCCCTCCCTACCCCTTCTCCTCATCTCCCTTCCTCTCCACTTCCTACCCTTCACCCTTCTCAAATTCCTTCCTTCCTACTCCCTATCCCTCACCTTTCTCATCTCCCTAAAGATGATGATGATGAGTACTCCCTACTCCCTCTCCCTCCCTCTATCCTCCCTACCTCTTTCCCCCATCTCCCTTCCTCCCTACCTCTTTTCCCCATCTCCCCACCTCCCTACCCCCTCTCCCTACCTCTCTTCCTCCCTTCCCAATCTCCCCACCTCCCTTCCTCCCTACCCCCTACCCCCCATCTCCCTTCCGCCCTCTCCCCCTTGAATCTCCGCCGCTCCCAGTGCTCTCCCGAGACTCCAACAGTACGAACTCTCTCGCTTACGTCACACTGCGGTACCGAGGCCACTGTACGCAGCGGAAGGGGGAGGAGGGGGGAGGGGGAGGAGGGAGAACGGGGAGAGGGATGGAGAGGGGGGGAAGGGAGAGAGGCAGGGGGGAAATCAGAGGGAAAGGAAGGAGGGGAAAAGGGAACGAATGGAAGTGAGGGAAATGGGAAGGGGGGAGGAAGAGGAAAAAGGGAAACTGAAACAGAGGCAAATAGGGAGGGATAGGGAGGGGACGTGGATGGAAGAAAAGGAGAAAGATGAAAAGGGATTGAATCGAAGAGAAAGAAATGGGGAGAAGGAGAGCAAAGAGAAGACAGACGGGAAGAGGGAAAATGATTTTAAGGAAAGAGGGGAGTGGGAAAGGTAAAAGGAAAAGAAAAAAAACGAGGAGTGAGGGAAGGGGAAAGAGAGGAAAAAGAGAAAGAAGGAAAGGGAGAGGTAATGTGCACAAGAGAAGAGAAGAGAAGAGAAAAAGGGAGAGAAAGAGGGAAAAGAAGAAAGAGGGGGGGAAAGAAAGAAAAGAGAAGAGAAGAGAGGGGGTGGAGAAATGGAAAAGAACGGGATAAGGGGAGAAATGAATGAAGGTGAAAGGAGAAATGGGAAGGAGTGGGGAAAGGAAAAGAAAGAAGACGGGGAAGAAAGAGGAAGGGGGGAGAAATATATCTTACAGGATGGAGAATTAAGAAAGAAAAGACTAGAATGAGAATGCGAGAGAAAAAATAGAATTAGAAAAAAGACACACACACAAGAGGAGGAGGAGGAGGAGGAGGAGTAGAAGGAGGAGCAGGAAGAGATGCAGAAAAGAAGAGGGGGAGGAGGAGCAGGAGAAATAGGAGCAGGAAGAGATGGAGAAATAGAAAAGGGGGGGAGGAAAGGGAGATGGAGGCGGAATTGAAAAAGAGTGAAGAGCAGCAGGAGAAGAGGAAAGAGAAGCAGATGATGAATAAGATAAGGAACAAGAAACAAGAAAGAAAACGATGAAGAAGAAGAAGAAGAAGAAGAGCAGGAATAAGATAAGGACGAAACAAGAAAGGAAACGATGATGAAGAGGAAAAGGAAGAAAAAAAAAGACGAAGAGGAAGAAGAAGAAGAAGAAGAAGAAGAAGAAGAAGAAGAAGAGCAGGAAGGTGTCAGCAACGTCAGCTCAACCCGAAGCAGAAATCGGCCGGCGAAGGGAGGCGACGTCAGCCACAGACTGACTGACAAGACAATGCCAGCGAGGTCGTGAAAAAAAAAAAAAAAAAAAAAAAAAAAAAAAAAAAAAAAAAAAAAAAAATCATGACAGCAACGACCACGTTAGCAACAACAGCAAAGAGGCAGACGAAAGAGAGAAGAGATGGAGAAAGATAATAGAATCTGACACACACACACAAAAAAAAAAAAAAAAAAAAAAAAAAAAAAAAAAAAAAAAAAAAAAAAAACATAATCTTTGAGAGGGAAAAACATTTAGTCATCATAATTCATCCTTAGTGTTGTCAAAAAAATAAATGATAAAAGAAAATTAGCAAAGACAATAAAAAAAAGTCGACTTCATGAAGTAGTCCACATTTTATACGTCTTTAAAATCATTACAAATTTCTCCCTTCTCTCCACTTTAACCTTAACGATGATGACTGATAAAGATGATGATGATGATGACTGATAATAATGATGATGATTGAGAAAAATGACAATCATGATGATGACTGATAAAGATGATGATGATGACGATTGAGAAAGATGATGATGATTGATAACGATGATGATAATGATGATGGATGTGAAGATGATAATGATACTGATGATGATGATGACTGATGATCATAATGATTGTTGATGATTATAATATGGCGATGATGATAATGAAAATGATATCGTAGATTAAAATAAATATGATGGTGGTAACGATGATGATGATGATAAATAAATAAAAATAAAGTTTGTTTGACAACGCTACCAATGTTTGCTGACGCCGAATCTGTGATTGATATCAGCACACTCGATCCCACGCTCTCACTCTCTTTTCTTTCTTCTCTCTTCTCTTGTCTTCTCTCTTCCTCCTTCGTTCCCTCTCTCTTTCTTTCCCTTCTTCCTTCCTTCACTTCCTCCCTCCTTCTTTCATTCCGTCCTTCCCTCCCTCTTCCTTCCCCGTCCTTCCCTCCCTCCCTCCCTCCCTCCTTCCTTCCTTTTTTTTCCCTCCCTCCTTCCTTACTTCCTTCCTACCTTCCTTCCTTCCTCCCTCCCTCCCTCCCTCCCTACCTCCTTCCTTCCCTCCCTTTCCCAAGCTTGAATATTGCTTTCCTTTGCTCTGTCCATCTAACTGACTGGCTGACTGAAAGACTGTTTCGCTGACACGACTAGATGTGCATCTCTTCCTGTTAACATCAGCTTTGTGTTTT
>NC_051392.1:6566798-6569298 GCF_015228065.2 Penaeus monodon | reverse complement strand
GAAGAGACGGAGACGACGACGGAGAAAACTTGTCCCCGGACTGTCACCTTTCGGAGTGCTGCTAATCTTTCGCATCTATGCCTTCTCTTCCTTTTGCTTCTTTCTTCTTCCTGTGTTTGCCTGTTCGTCTCTGTGTGTAAGTGTGAGGGGGGGGGGGGGGCGTGCGTGCGTGCGTGCGTGCGTGCGTGCGTACGTGCGTGTGGTGCGTATTGTGTCTGTCTTTTTTTTCCGTTTTCGCTTCCTCATGATCCTTCGTCCATTCATCTCTTGCGTGCAATCCTTACTAATGATGTTGTTGCACTAACATAATAATTACTCCTCTTCCTCCTCCTCCTCCTCCTCTTCTTTTTCCTGCTCTTTCTCGTCGTCTCTTCTTTTCGTCTTTTTCTGCTTCATCTTTTTTCCCTTTGCCTATGCTTCTGCTGCTTCTGCTTCTTCGTCCTTCTTCTCTTCCTCTTTCTAATCCCCTTTATCTTTCTTCTTCCTACTTTCTCCTACTCCTCTCTTTCTTTTTTCTTTTCTGTTTCTGTTTCTTCTTCTTCTTCTTCTTTCTCTTCTTCTTCTTCTTCTCATTCTTCTTCTTTTTTCTCTCTTCTCTCTTATTTCTTCTTTCTTCTTGTCTTCTTCTTCTTCTTCTTCTTCTTCTCCTCCTCCTCCTCCTCCTCCTCCTCCTCCTCCTCCTCCTCCTCCTCCCGCTCATCGCGCCTTCTTCCTCTCCGCCCTCGCACTTAACCTGCCGGTCAAACAGTGCCTCCAAACCCGGCCTGAGGTAATCAAGTCGGCAGCTTCATGTTTAAAAGAACGACTTTGATCACCGACAACACTACCGGGTGAATGGGCAGGGAAGGGGGAAGGGGGAAGGGGGAGGGGGAAGGGGGAAGGGAGGGGAGAGGAAAGGGTGGGAGGGAGAGAAGGAAAGAGAGGGGAGTGGGAGCAAGGGATGAGGGGAGGACGAGGGGAAAACAAAGAGGGAAAGGAAAAGGAAGAAGGGGAGGAAGGAAAACGAGTAGGGAGGCGGAGGGGCAGAGGAAGGAGGAGGCAAGAGAGACGAGTGTTCGGGAAGGGAAAAGGAACGGGAGGGGAGAGGGGAGAGGGGAGGGAAGAGGGAGGGGGGAGAGTCAACCTTGTACGCCAAATTTTCCCGCCCAAAACCACTAGAGGAAATCAAGGCATCACGTGTAAACACCTTATATAATTTACATAAAATAAATAAACAAATAAAAATAACTAAACAAACGATGAAAAGACAAACATATCTAAACAGACAAACCAAGTAAACAATGAATATACAAAAAAAAAAAAAAAAAAAAAATCAAACTAACACACAAACACATCACGAATTTTCCCGAACAATAAGGCAGCACGGCGGCGGCAGTAACTTCAAAATACCCTAAATACCCCCACAAAAACCCTAAAAACGCCCCCATCCCCCCCCCCCCCCCCCCCCCCCTTTCCCGTCACAAACACAGACAAAAAAAACGCCATACCCCCCTCATATGCTTATGGGTGGTGTGTCCTTCATGCGCTATCGGAAGGAGGCGCGGTGCTCCCCCTGGTTGTGTGTTTTCCTTGGGGGTTTTTTGTCGGGGACTATCATTATTTACTGTATGGGGACTGTTTTAATATTTATTATTCTTCTTTTTTCGTTCGTCTTATTCACTGTTGTCATTATTCATTTCCTATTTTTATTTTTATTCCCCCTTTTCCCCATTCTATCATTCCCGCCTATTTTCCTTTCTCCTTTTCTTCTCTTTTCCCTCCCTCCTTCCTCCCCTCTTTCACTTCTCTTCCCTCTTCCATGAAATCTACCCTGCTTAGGCCTACTGTCCCAAGCGTGTCAAATCGGACAAATTCTCAGCCTTGGATCTCGCTCAGACTTCACTCTCCATCACGCACTTACGGACCTACGTTAGGTTCACAGAGCCTCTTCAATGCGTATTTTTCAAACTATATTACGTTTTAATTTCTCCATTAGTCTGGGGACAGAGTTTATTATTTTTATTTATTATTATTATTTATTTGCGTATTTACAAACCTATATTACGTTTTAATTTCTCCATTCACGTCTGGCACAGATTGTATTATTATTTATTTAAAGATTTGTGTTCTGTGGCCGATGTTCGCCGACACGTATATATTTACAGTTTTATGTTACGCTACAACTATATCCATCGCGTATTAGCAGTTTTACGTTACATGCTTTCTCCATCATCTATCCAAGATCTAAGATAAATTACAGATCAAAGATAAATAACTTACAAATTTATATTATATTACAGATTTCACAATCACCTATCTACAGATCTAAGATGAAGTACAAATACCATATTCATATAATTACAAATAAACATTACATCACTGGCATCACAATCACCTATCTACAGATCTAAGATAAATTACATAATTCCTCAATTATATACTTACAGATTTCACAGTTACCTCTCTACAGATCTAAGATAAATTACAAATTCCATGATTACGTACTTGCAAATATACGTTA
>NC_051392.1:6556798-6561798 GCF_015228065.2 Penaeus monodon | reverse complement strand
GTGGGGATGGGTGATGGTGGAGGGGTGAGAGAGGAGAGGTAGGGGTTTCCGGGAAAGGGAGAGATGGTAGGGGGTTACGAGGTGGGGTTGGAGGAGGGATGAGGATGGGGAGGAGAGGCAGGGGGAGAGGGATGAGAGCGACGGCAAAGGGGGGGAAGGGAGAGGGAGAAAGCGGGGAGGGAGTGGGGAATGTTTAGGAAAAGAGCACGAATAAGAGTCACAGAGGGTAGGGGAACGAAAGGAAAGGGAGAGGAGGGTAGAGGGAGAAAGCTCAGAGGAGTAGGGGGAAGAGGGGAGGGCTAGGGGGGGAGAGAGAAGGGAGAGGAGAAGGAGGAGGTCACATGGCTCTCTCACCATCCCCCACCTGGCCGTCACAAGCTCCTACACCTTTTGTCTTCCCGGGAAACGTATTCTTGTGTTTCGGCTTGGGATTGGCGGGTGGCTGGGAGGGGCAGGAGGGAGGTGGGGTGGGGGGATAAGACAGGGTGGGAGGGGGAGGGAAGGAAAGGGAGGGGGAGGGAGGGAATGGGATAAGATGGGATGAGAGGGAAAGGGAGCGGGAGGGGAACAGTGGAGAGGAGAGGAGAGGGGTAGTGTGAGTTAAATTGGGATGATGAGGGAAACGAAGGGATAGAAGAGGGGAGGGGAAAAGGGTGGACACCGAAAAAAAAGGAGGGGAAGGGAGAGGAGAAAGGAAAGGAGCAAGAGGGCAGGAGGCAGGGAAAGGAAGAAACCGTGTTGCATAAGAGGTGGGGGTAGGGAGGGGGACATTACCCCCCACTGGGAGTACTCGTCGAGCTCGTATATGATTCCCATGGGCTAATTCGAGGCAGATGTTCCTCGATTAAGTTAATGAAGAAAAAAAAACATAAACAGTTACACACACAAACAAACACACACACACACACACACACACACACACACACACACACACACACACATACACACACACACACACACAAAAAAAAAAAAAAAAAAAAAAAAAATCGACAAAGGCTAATGAAAATATCAGTCAAATAATAGGCCTACAAACCTCTACCTCCCCCTCACCCCCCGCCATTTCACACTTCTACCCTACCCACAAAAATCCGACTCCTACGCTCCCCCCGCGGACTCCTCTACCCCCCACATAAATTCCCTTTACCCCCTACCCCCCAACATCCCTCTCCTCCACCCCCCCTCCTTGCTTCACCATAAACACCCTCCCTAAAACTTTCCCCCCTCCTCCTCTAGATTCCAAACGACCCCCCCCCACCACCCCTACCCCCTCCGGTTATTACTCTAGGCGCACTCCTTAAAGCACCCCCCCCTCCCGGCTCAACCTTTTACCTCCTACACCACCACATGCGCGCACCTCCCTCTAAAAGCAACTTCTCCGGGCGCTCTCTCTCTCTCTCTCTCTCTCTCTCTCTCTCTCTCTCTCTCTCTCTCTCTCTCTCTCTCTCTCTCTCTCTCTCTCTCTCTCTCTCTCTCTCTCTCATTCTATCTCTCTCATTCTCTCGCTCTCTCATTCTTTCTCTCTCTCTTAAACACCTTTTCGAAATTTCACCACCGAGACGGAAGCTGCTTCGAACCGGCGAGACCTCGGCATTTCATCAGCTATAACCGAACCCTGATAACTACGAATGAAAAAAAGAGAACAAAAAAGAAAAAAAAAAATTAAAGAACAGGAATTGGTTATAATAAAAGTAGCTGTGAGGAGGAAGAGGGGAAAAACAGAGGGAAGAAAGGTGCGACTATAAAGGTTAATGGGATTGGAAAATAGCGAGGTCGTGCGTATCCGATCTTTGTCTCTCTGAAATCTTCAAAAAATGGAAGAAAAACAATCAAAACAGTTTTTGTTACTCTGATTCTAATTTCGGTAATTGCATTCGCAAGAAAACACACACAAGCACGTCTCTCTGTTTCTTCTTATCATTTATTTATTGATTTGTCGTCGTCTGTCTGTTGTTAAAGACGATAAAGAGAAAAAGAAAGGAGAGAGAACAGAGAAAAGAGATGAGAGAGAAAAAAAACAAGAGGAAAGAAAAGAGAGTATGATGAAAAAAAGAGAGAGGAGAATCAAAAAAGAAAGAAAGGAGAAAGCAAATAGAGAAAAGAGTAAGAAAAGTCATAAGAGAAATAGCAAAAGCGAGAAAGGAGAGAAAACAGAAAAAAAAAGAGAGAAACACAAAGAGAAAGGTACCCAAAATAAAACGAAGAAAGGAAGAAAGAAACAAAGAAAATAAAACCCTCCACGGTGTTACCAAGTCCAAACGACTGATTTACAGGCCGCCAGCCCCGATAAGCGGACGCGGCGGCACCAAAGACCGGCGATGAGGCGCGAGAGCCACGGCGAGTAAACAAACCACCCGCTATATGCAAATAAGCGGAATCTTTCTCTCTTCCTGCTGCTTCATGATCATTAAGATTACCGTCATCACCATCGCCATCATCATCATCATCATCGTCTTATCATTTCAGTATCACATTCATCATTATCACCACTGACATCATCTTCCTCATTACACTAACCACCAGCAATAAGTCCATCATCATCACTATCACCATTGTCATTACCGTCACATCCACCACCACCACCACCACCGCCATCATCATCATCATATCATTATCATCATGAAATCAACACTACAGTCAATCATTATCATAACAATCACCACCACCACCACCGCCACCACCAACCACCACAACCTATTATTATCATAACCATCACCACTGCCACCAAAAAGGAATAAAAAAACATTGATATAATAATTTTCGATCAAAGAGTGAAAACTAAGTGTGGTGCTGATGCGTTGCTCGTTGCCTGTTCGTAATTAACAGCGATGATTTGGTTTTCGTGATGTTGCATGCAGCGTTGCATAGTAAAAATCAAGTGTCGTCATGCAACGCTAGTGTTGAACCAGGAAAAGATCAGTGCCCCGTTCATTAATAATTATTGCGAAGGTATTGGTGATGGTGATGATGATGATGATGATGATGATGATGATGATGATGATGATGATGATGATGAGATGATGATGATGATGATGATGATGATGATGATGATAACGATAATGGCAACGAGAACGACAAAGACGATGATGATGATAGACGCGCGCGAGCGTGCACACGCACACACACACACAAACTTGAATTAAGATAGGCCTATAATAGATAATGAAATAAATGTTTCAAAATACACCTCTACCACAAAATAAGAACAGTAATTAAACTTCCTGTCCGTACCACACCCTCTATCTGAGAGGATTTTCAGTGGTGATATGTTTTTAAATTTTCATCCTGGAACCCATAAAACATCAACACAATCCAATAACTTTCGGCAACAATAAACTGATAAAAAAACAGGACGATGAGATAATAATAATAAAAATAAAATCAATACCACAATGTTTAACAAAAACTAATATAAAATAATGACGATCAGAACCGAGTGTGGTTCTCCATGACCTAATATCCTCCATGTATATCTACGCACAAGCAGGTGTGTGCGAGTGCGTGTGCTCTTGTGTGTGTGTGTGTGTGTGTGTGTGTGTGTGTGTGTGTGTGTGTGTGTGTGTGTGTGTGTGTGTGTGTGTGTGTGTGTGTGTGTGTGCTCATATGTGTGCGTGCGTGCGTGTACCTGCTGGAAATGGGTGAGGGTAAAGTGGTTTTCAGGAATGTGGGAAAGGCACTGTGAGGATGCAAGAGAAAGAGAGGGATAGAAGGAAAGAAAGAGAGGGATGTAAGGAGAGAAAGGGAGGGATGGAAGGAGAGAAAGAAAGGGATGGAAGGAGAGAAGGAGAGGGATGGAAGGAGAGAAAGAGAGGGATTGAAGGAGAGAAGGAGAGGGATGGAAGGACTATGGGTGAAAAAAAGAGGGAATAGGGGGAGGGAAACTGGAAAAGGAAAGAAATTAAGGGAAGGAAGTAAGAAATGAAGGTGAGGAAACGGAGGAAGTGATGGGGGGGGCGAGGGAACGAAGGAAGAGGAAGGAAGATGAGGGAAGGAACGAGAGGAACAGAGGAAGGAGAAAGGGGAGGGAAGGACGGGGAGGGGGGGGGAGGACAGACGAAGATACATGAAAGATAAAAAGACAACCCGGCACAGACACACACACAAAAAAAAGAGGAAAAACAAATTAAATGGACTTAAAAACACAAGTTTCATTCATTCCGTCCAACCCATTCACAAATAAGGACCCTTTAAGTTCGGGCGTGCTGACCCAGTGGCCTTGCAGTCCCCCTCCCTGACTCTCCCCCCTCCCCCCCATTCTACATCCCCTCTTTATTTATTCCTTTCCTCCTTTCTTCCTCTCCCTTCCACATCACCCCCCTTCACCTCCTCCCCCTCCTCACTCCCCCCCTTCCTCTCCTCCCTCACTTTCTCCCTTCCCCTCTATCCTCTTCTCATCACCTCCTCTTCCCCCAATCTTCTTCCCACCTCCTCCCCTCCCCTTCCTCCCTTCCTTCTCTTCCATTTACCTTTCTTTTTCTCAGCACCCCCCCCCACTCCTCCCAACCTTATTCTAACTCCTCCCCTCCCCCCTCCCTCCCCCACTCCCTCTTCCTCCCCTTCCCCTTTCCTCTATCCTCTTCTCACCCCCCCTCCCCTACCCCCAAGCTTGTTACGCAAAGGGCCACCACAAGGAGAGCCAGTCACGGACAAGCAGTTATGTCACGGCACAGCGGCCATCTTGGAGAGGGGGCGGGGGACGGGGGGGTGTTGAGCAAGTTCATGGGGGAGGGGGGGGAGGGAGAGTGGGGGGTAAGTTCAGGGGGAGGGGGGTTAAAGCAAGTTCGGTGTGGGGGAAGTGGGGGGGGGAGGGGAAAGGAGAGGGAGATAAGGGAGATTGCAGGAATGATGGATGGGGGGAGGGGGGATTGTAATACAGCCAAGTATGCAAAAACAGGGTAAAATAAAATGGATTCGAGAATAATCAGACAGAACAACTTTATCACCTATGTTTTTTTCATTTTCTTTTCTTATTACTTTCCTTGTCATCCTTCTCTCTTCGAGTT
>NC_051392.1:6544298-6554298 GCF_015228065.2 Penaeus monodon | reverse complement strand
TCCACCCCCCACCCTCCCTTGAACCCACCTCCTCCCCCTCCCTCCCTCTGTCTCCCTCTCCCTCCCCTCAAACCCACACCCCTCACCCTAACCACCACTTCCCCCTCTCCCATCCCGTCTCCCTCCCCCCCTTCAAACCCACACCCCTCCCCCTGACCACCACTTCCCCCTCTCCTCTCCTGTCTCCCTCCCCCCTTCACACCTACCCTCCTTCCCCTGACCCCCTCTTCTTCCCCCCCCCCCCCCCTTTACACACCCACAACAGTGTTAGTTCAATGCACTAACAATTAAAGATGATATCGTAATAATTTTCCCAACCAACTAGAAGCGATGGGGGAACTAATATATTGATAAATATGATAAATAAATAAAATTTTTCCCAAATTGGAAGCGTTCGGGAAATTAATTTAACATTTACATTACTTACGTCGTTTACCCTTAGGTACTGAAAGTCAACTATATATATATATATATATATATATATATATATATATATATATATATATATATATATATTACAATATATATATATATATATTAACATACATACATATATATATCATGTAACTCTCACCAAAAAATGAAAAATAAATGCAACCATCTTGCATGGACAGAGGAATATTCTAACCAAAAGCAATGGGAAATTCTGATTTACAGTGAAACAAAGAAAGATACCAATGCATCAACTCTACTCTTCCCCAAAATGTCCGAACGCGTTTAAAAATAATAACGAACACCTAGAGAAAGAAAGATAAAAAAAAAAAAAAAAACAGGAACCGAAGAATCAAGTCAAAACAAAACTAAAAAAATAAAAACGAAACGGAAGAATAAAAAAAAAAAAAATAAAAAATAACAAAAATAAACGAAAAACAAACAAACAAACAAACAGAAGAGTAAAATTAAAAATTAAAAAGTACCCCCATCCAAAAAAAAAAAAAAAAATAATAATAATGATAAAATAAAATAAAACCCTGTATATTCTCAACAAAAAGAAAGAGAAAAAAACAAGTTGGGAAAATCCAAACTCACCTTAATAAAATGAAATTGGTCGAAAATGAAGAGGGAAACGAAGCTCGACGTGGCTAGCCCGGAGCGAACCGGACGGAGTACCGGTTTTAGTGTCCTGACGAGGGAGAGAGGTGTTGTTCGCAGGAAAGAGAGGGGGAGGGGGGAGGGGGGGAGTGGGGGGAGGGGGAAAGGTAGAGGGGAGGGAGAGAGGGAGGGAGGGAGGAGAGGAGGAGGGAGAGGAGAGAGGAGGAGGGAGAGGAGAGGGAGAGGGAGAGGGAGAGAGAGAGAGAAGAGAGAGAGAGAGAGAGAAGAGAGAGAGAGAGAGAGAGAGAGAGAAGAGAGAGAGAGAGAGAGAGAGGGAAAGAGAGAGAGAGAGAGAGAGAGAGAGATAGAGAGAGAGAGAGAGAGAGAGAGAGAGAGAGAGAGAGAGAGAGAGAGAGAGAGAGGTAGAGAGAGGGGAGGAGAGAGGAGAGGAGAGAGAATGATAGAGAGAGAGAGAGAGAGAGAGATGATAGAGAGGGAAAGAGAGAGTGAGAGAGAGAGAGAGAGATGATGGAGAGAGAAAGAGATAAACATTTCGACGTCACGATAAAGAAACAGCTATATGTAAGGTAGTTTGTTCGCCGAGGTGACGGTGCACTCGACAGCGATGGCCGTGAAATTAACCAATCTGTTGCACTCTCTCTCCCGTCTCCGTCTCTTCTCCCTCTTTTAATTCTCCGTCTCTTCTCCCTCTTTTCATTCTCCGTCTCTTCTCCCTCTTTTCCCTTTTCGTTTCTTCTCCCTCTTTTCCTTCTCCGTCTCTTCTCCCTCATTTCTTTCTTCGTCTCTTCTCCCTCTTTTCCTTCTTCGCCTCTTCTCCCTCTTTTCCTTTTCGTTTCTCATCTTTATTCTTATTCGCCTCATCTACTGTTCTTTCTGTTTTTCCTTTACGTCCCACTTTCTATTTTCTCTTTTATTCCTCTTTTCCTCTTTGTGGAAATCTCAATTACGTAATATATTTTTTTTGTCAACACCTATTTTTTCATATATTTATCTATCTTCCTTCATAATCATTATCATTACTGAGAGAGAGAGAGAGAGAGAGAGAGAGAGAGAGAGAGAGGGAGAGAGAGAGAGAGAGAGAGAGAGAGGAGAGAGAGAGAGAGGGGAGGGAGGAGGGAGGGGGAGGGAGAGGGAGGGAGGGAGGGAGGGAGGGAGAGGAGGGAGGGAGGGAGAGGGGAGGATGGAGAGTGAGAGATGAGAGAGGAGCGGAGAGATGGAGAGAGGAGAGAGAGGAGGGAGGCGAGCGTAGTCGAGGTGAGAGGAAAAGGAGGAGGAGAGTAGAGGAGAGGAGAGGAGGGAGAGGGTAGAGGGTGGGAGGGAGGAGGGGGAGGGAGGGCGGGAGGGAGGAGAGGGAAAGGGAAGGGAGAGAGGAGAGGAGAGGGAGAGGAGAGGAGAGAGGAGGAGAGAGAGAGAGAGAGAGAGAGAGAAGAGAGAAGAGAGAGAAAGAGAGAAGAAGGAAGAGAGACAAGAGAGAGAGAGAGACAAGAGAGAAGAAAGAGAGAGTGCGTGCGTGCGTGCACGTGTGTGTCTGCCTGTATACGTGTGTGTGCGCGTGTTTGCGTGTATGTATGTATGTGGGTGTGCGTGCGTGTACGTGTGTGTGTATCTATGCCCGGCAGGAAATTCCTTCCCGGACTATGCAAGACCTGGAGGCTGGGAACTGCCGGGGTCACTGCGCCGTTTTTCCAATGACGCTGTTATGCCGGGCGGGCTGCGTTGCACATATGACAGCGGCAACACACACATAGAAACAGAAACAGAAACGCACAAACACACAGACACAGACACAGACACAGACACAGACACACACACAAACACCAGGAGAGAGGAGGGGGAGAGAGACAAGAGAAGAAGGAGATAGAAAGGAGAGAGAGAGGAGAGAGAGGAGAGCGATTTAGAGGAGATTGGAGACAGAGAGCGAGAAGAGAGAGAGGGGGAAAATCGACAATCAAAACTAGTATCGAACTAAAAACCCCACGCTCCTTACCCACCCACCCTCTAACCCACTCACCCACCCCTCACCCCACCTACAGCCGCTTCACCTGCCTCTACCCACCTAGGTCACCAGAGGTCAAGGAGAAAGGTCATCCAAGACAATACAGGACGCTTGCAAAGGACAGGCAGTTTTAAGGTCAGCAGAGCACCAGTAAGCGCTTCATTCTAAGTCTGTTGGTCTCTTGCTTGTGCCTGCGTGTCTCCATGCAAATGAGATGGACGGATGGGTATAGGTAGGAGGGAGGGAAGAGGAGGGGGAAGGGGAGGAAGGAGGGAGAGAAGAGGAGGGGGGGGAGGGGAGGAAGGAGGGAGGGAAGAGGAGGGGGAAGGGAGGGAGGAGGGGAGGAAAGAGGGAGGAAAAGAGGAGGGAGAGAGGGAAGGAAGAGGAAGGAGAATGGGGAAAGGGAAAGGGAAGGGAAAGGGAGAAAGGAGGAGGGGAGGAGGAGGAAGAGAAGGAGGGTATGATAAGACAAGAATAACAGATAAAAAAAAAACAAGGGAGAAGAGGCAGAAGGGATAAGAAAAAACACGAGAACAGAAAAGGAGAAAAACAAAAACAAAAAAAGAGTGAGACGAAGAGAGGGACCGCTAAAAGAGCAAAGAAAAGAGGAGAAGAGAGAAAGAAGAGGAGGGACCGGGACATGGGGGCTATGATCCCTTCCTGGGCACTAAACGCTCTACGCCCTTACGTCACAGGCGCCGTGCCCATACCCACACACCAGCAACAATTCGTTCCGTTACCCGAACGAATGGACATCAACGACAAACGCATATAATCTCTCCTAATTTTAAAAAAACCTTATATTTATCGATAAAATGACTAAAAGGCCAATCATATAAATAAATAAATGAATAAACAAGAACTTGTTCCGTTACCCAGCGAATGGACACTCAAAGGCATAAATCTCTCCCAATCTAACATTCAGTTACTGATAAAATAACTAAATAACCAATAAATAATAAATAAATAAAATAAATCAAGGTCTCGTCATCCGCTGAATAGTTTTTTTTCTGTCTTACTCTCTGCCCCAAATTCCTTAAATGGTCAAAGGCCCTCGAGGCTCCCCCACCTTCGAATCCCCTTCCCCCCACCTCCCTCCCCCTCCTCAACTTGAATCCTACTCTCACCGAACTCTCTCTATATTTTTTCTCTGTCTGTCTGTCTGTCTGTCTGTCTGTCTCTCACTGTGTGTGTGTGTGTGTGTGTGTGTGTGTGTGTGTGTGTGTGTGTGTGTGTGTGTGTGTGTGTGTGTGTGTGTGTGTGTGTGTGTGTGTTTCTCTCATTCTCCTCTTTCCATAACAACTCCCTTCCCCTCTCTTCCCTTCCTTCTTCCCTCTCTCTCCTTTCCCTCTCCCTTCCTCCTCCTTCCCTCCACTTCGTCCCTCCCTCTCACCACCCCCTCCCTCCCTCCCTCCTGCCTGCCTGTCTGCCTCCTTCCCTCCCTCCCTCCCTTCTTTCCCTCATCCCAAATCCCTCCCTCCCTCCTTCCCTCCCCTCTCATCATGACCCCGTCCGCCCGACGACCCCGCCCACGCCCGCAGCCATCGCCGCTCGCTATTGCAGAAGGTTGCACCGCGTACTACTTCTTGCACACTGGCGAGCGGGCGGGGACGACAACGTAGCTCCGCCGAATACTGATCCGCTAGTTATCTTTTGTTGCATTTACGACGATATAGGAAAAAAACATGACAGACATTAACTATAAAAGATGATAATGATGTTATAACGGTAATGTACTACTACTACTACTACTACTACTAAAACTATTACTACTACAACAACTACAACAACAACAACTACTACTACTCTACTGCAACAACATCAATAACAAATACTACTATTACAACTACTCCTATCAAGAAAAACTGTATATCAATTCCACGACTGCCATTATCATCGACATAAATAAAAACTAGCGAAAATAACGCTAATGATGACACAATAATAATAATGGCCAGAAGAACGATGATGAAAACATAAATTAAATAAAGTAAGAAGCACACTCAACACACAAAAAAGGAACACAAACGAGTAACATGACTTAATTAGGCCTATTTAGGACTTGGGGCCAGTTTTGACATGGACACCTGTTCTCTCCCTCCCTCTCTTTCCTTCCTTCCCCTCCCTCCCTCCTTCCTTCCTTCTTTCTTCCTCCCTCCCCTCTCTCTCTCTCTCTCTCTCTCTCTCTCTCTCTCTCTCTCCTCTCTCTCTCTCTCTCTCTCTCTCTCTCTCTCTCTCTCTCTCTCTCTCTCTCTCTCTCTCTCCAGATTTATCACATTACGTAAAATGATCATCGTTGGAGGGGAGGAGGAGGAGAAAGAGGAGGAGGAAGAGGAGGAGGAGGAGGAAGAGGAGGAGGAGGAAGAGGAGGAAGAGGAGGAGGAGGAGGAGGAGGAGGAGGAAGAAGAGAGAGAGAGAGAGAAGGAGAGAGAGGAGGAGAGGAGGAGAGGAAGAAGAAGAAGAAGAAGGAAGAAAGAAGAGGAAGAACGAGGAGCAGAAGAAGCAAGAGGCTAAGAATACAGAGGAATGACGAGAGTGAGAAAAGTCAGGAGGAAAAGAAGAAGAAGAAGCAGAAGCGGAAGGAGGGGAAACAGAAGTAGAGGAAGAAGCTCAAACACCGAAGACACGGAAGGCGAGAACCACACAACCCTCTCCTCAGCGATACCCCCGACCCCCCCCCCCATCTCAACCGCTCAACCGTGTAAGATGGCCCTGTACATCATCTTTTTTCTTCTTCTTCTTCGCATTCTTCTTCTTTATCTTTCTTCTCTTTTCGCTTACAAATCACACGCTACGCAAACTGCAGCGGCGCGTCGAGAGAAGAGGATTGCATGTGCAATTGCGTATAATCAACATCGAGGAATGGCTCAAGGTGCATTTATGCGCTGCCTAGATAGAGCGTGAATGTATAGGTAGAATGTGAATGTGTATGTAGCGTGTATAGAGCGTGAATGTGTACGTAGGTGTGAATGTGTAGGTAGAATGTGAATATATATGTAGTGTGTATAGAGCGTGGATCTGTATGTATTGTGAATGTGTAGGTAGAATGTGAATGTGTATGTAGTGTGTATAGAGTGGAATGTGTGGGTAGAATGTGAATGTGTATGTAGTGTGTATAAAGCGTGAATCTGTATGTACTATGAATGTGTGTAGCGTGTAAATAAGTACGTAGAGTGTAAATGTGTATATATAGTGTGTATATTGTGTATGTAGAGTGCGAATGTGTATGTAGAGTGTAAATCTGTTTGAGTGTGTATGTGTTTGTAGATTGTGAATATGTGCGTAGAGTGAATGCGTATGTAGAATGTGAGCGTGTATGTAGTGTGGATGTGTACGTAGAGTGTAAACGAGTACACAGAGTGTGAATGAATTTACAGTATTTATAATAATTATGTAGTCTTAATGCGATTTTTAAATTATTTTCTTCATCGCCGCTCCGTTAACGTTCTCTCTCCTGTTTCCTTTTCCATCCCCATGCCTTTCCCTCTTTCGAATCATTTCTCTTCCTCTCCATTTCCTCTCCTCGTACTGTACCGCTTAAGGGGGAAACAGCCTCCCCCCCCCTCCCCTTTCTGCAGAAGCACTCCATCACTCCACACCTTATAGAGCGGGGTGGAGAGGACCCGTTTCCGCACCTTCCTCTGTATCTATTTCCCTAAAATGTTGAGCTCGTATTCTCCTATTCTCTGCCTCGTCGTCTTCTTATTCTGCTTCTTTGTTTTCATCCTCTTCTTTTCTCTCTTCCTCTTCTTTTGCTTCGTCTTCTTCCTCTTCCTTTTCTACTTCTTCTTCTTCCTCTTTTTCTACTTCTTCTTCTTCCTCTTCTTTTTCTTGCTCTTCCTATTCCTCCTTTTCTTCTTTTCTTCCTCCTCTTACGTTCATATTTCACATCAAAATATTTGGTAAAAAAAAAAAAAAAAAAAAAAAAAAAAAAAAAAAAAAAAAAAGATGAAGAAGAAAAATAGAAAACGAGCAAGATCAAGAAGAAAATAAGCAACATAAAAGAGGAAGGAGACGGAGAAGCAGAAAAAGAAGAAGACGAAGAAGAAAAGGAACAAGAACAAGACAGCGCAAACGAACATAAACCAAAAAAGAAGAAACAGTCCACACACCAAGTCAATCATCAGCTGATTTAATAAACCCCGAGTCTGCAGGCACTAACTCGTCATTACTCCGTATACACAAGATAACGCGTATCAGTTAAGGTTGCGTTAAAACCGATCTACGACCCATAATTCCTATTAAGTGCACGTTGCATGAAACGCCTATCAATCAGAAACTTGCAAAATTAACATACCCGCTAAGAATGTTCGGGAGAAGGGAGCTTTACGCAATACATTTAAAAAAATGGAGGAATGAGGAAATGAATGAATGGGAGAGAGAGAGGGGGGGGGGAGGGGAGGAATGTAGGAGAGGAGGAGTAGAGGTGAGGAGCAGGCGGAGGAGTATGATATTTGAGGATGATAGGAGGAGTCTTCGTAGGAGTCTGATTAGGAGGCGGATAGGTACTATTACACTCTCTACGAGAGGGATATGAGGAGGGGTTATAATTATGAGTCATATAGCTTTATTAGTATTATGGTATTAATAAGTATTTAGTAGGTAACGTTATTAGTCGTTTTTAGTAGAGATATTTAGTATGACTAATATTAAGTGATTTATTAATGTGACGAGTGATATAGAAAATATAATATAATAACAATATGAGAAAAAAAAGGAATATAAACCATAAGATAATAAAAAAAGAAAATATGAGAGTAAAACCAGAAGGGTGAAATTCCCCTTTCACTATCATTCTCTCTTCCTTACAGCCTCCCCTAACGAAATAATACGACAAAGAAGAAACAAAATAAACGACAAAAAACACTTACACGGACGAAGGAAACGGGTATATTAATCTTCATATTCCACTACTCACCTGGAAAGACAGAAAGAGGATTAGGAATTTCAATATAAAGTGAAGTAGGAATCCAATAATTCCTGACGGGGGGGCGGGGGAGGGGCGTTCACACTTAACACATCAAAATATCTTGTAAAAGTAAAATAATGATAATGATGATGATAATGATAATGATGATGATGATGATAACAATAACAATATCCTCATAATTACTCATACTAATATATAATATAATAGTAATAATAATAATGCTCTCGTAAAAAGACTTCGTCACAACACACACAACCACACCGACCCACACACACACACACACGACCCACACCCCCACACCCCACAACACGTAAAAAATCATATAAATGACTTAATGAGTCATAGTAAGTTCAATATGAAAAACAAAAAACAAAAAAAAATATATATAATATATATGTATATATATATATAATATCTACATATATATAATATCTATATCTATCATTATATATATATATTTGTGGTGTGTGTGTGTGTGGTGGGTTGTGTGGGTGTGTGTGTGTGTGTGTGTGTGTTTGTGTGTGGTGTGTGTGTGGATGTTATATATATATTCTATATATATTATATATATATATCTTATAAATATTATATATATATATATAATATTGTGTGTATATATATGTTATATATGTATATATCTGTATATATATGTATATATTTAATATGTATATATATGCTGTATATATTATATATATGTATATATATATGTAATAATATATATGTATATATAATGTATATTATATAATATATATGTATATATATATATATATAATATATATATCTATGTATATATAGATATCTATATATATATATATTATGTATATATATCTCTATATTATATCTATATCTGATTATATTATATATATATATATATATATATATATACATATTTATATATATACGGAGAAGATTACGAGTAAGCATAGAGGAGAAACAAGGAAAGTAAGGAAAGAAGATGAAGAACAAGAACAAGAACAAGAAAAATTCAAATCTCTAACAAAAAAAATACGAAAAAGTCTTTCAAGATTAAAGGTCTTTAAAAAAAATCTAACTCGAAGTCCTAAGAAAAGGGAAGGGAACTGAAATGGTGATGAGGGAGGACGTCACCACAGGGGAGGAGGTGATGAGCCTTCTGCGCGGCGGTGTGCTGACGGAAGCCTTCAAGACGATGTCAACTGCGAGGACAGATAATAAACACGTGAGTGAATAAGATGAGCGAGAGTGGAAGAAGAAGAGAGAGAGAGAGAGAGAGAAATAAGAGAGGAAAAAAAAAAAAAAAAAAAAAAAAAGAGAAGGAGAAGGAAGAAGAGAAGAGGAGAGAAGAGAGAGAGAGAGAGAGAGAGAGAGAGAGAGAGAAGAGGAGAGAGAGAGCGAGAGAGGGAGAGAGAAGAGATAGAGAGAGAGAAGAGAGACAGAGAGAGTAGTCGAGAGAGCTATCAGAGAGAGAGAGAGAGAGAGAGAGAGAGAGAGAGAGAGAGAGAGAGAGAGAGAGAGAGAGAGAGATATATAGAGAGAGTCGACGGTCATGCTCGCGTCTCTATCTCTCATCTCCTCTCGCTCTCTCTCTCTATCTATCTCGCTACTGCGACTCTCATCTCGCGCGCTCTATCTATATCTCTCTATCTTCTCTACTCTCTCTCTCTCGCCTCTTCTACTCTCTCTCTCTCGTATAGCTAGAGCAGAGAGAGAGAGAGAGAGAGAGAGAAAGAGCACGACATACAGAGACAGAGACCTCATGATAATACTATTTTTCCAGCTCAGATACAACAAGGCGGTGACACGAGCACGGCCGCTCAAGCAATTAGGACTATTCATCTGCTCCCCCGCACTCATTATTCTCATTCTACCCTTCTCCTTTTGTTGTAGTTCTTTTTCTCTTCTCCTCCTTATTTTCCCTCCTCCTTATTGTGGTTCTAGTTCTGGTTCTTGTTCCTATTTACCTCCTCCTCCTTCTCCTCACCCCCCTTTCCTCTTCCTCCCCCCTTTCCTCCTCCTCTCCCTCTCCTTCCTCCTCCTCTTCC
>NC_051392.1:6526798-6534298 GCF_015228065.2 Penaeus monodon | reverse complement strand
CTCATTCATGACCGAAAAAGGGAAGGAAGAAGAAAAGATATACAGATGGAAAGAAAGAAAGAGAGGAATAGAGGGATGGAGATTGGTATATAGACCGATAGATATAAAGAGAGAAAGTGAGTAGACGAGACGAGACGAGACGAGAGAGAGAGAGAGAGAGAGAGAGAGAGAGAGAGAGAGAGAGAGAGGAGAGAGAGAGAGAGAGGAAGAGAGGAGAGGAGAGAGAGAGAGAAGAGAGAAGGGAGAGGAGGGAGAGGGAAGAGAGAGAGAGAGAGAGAGAGAGAGAGAGAGAGAGAGAGAGGAGAGAGTTGTATTGGGTCTCTCTATTCCCATTATTCATTATCTATATTATTTCGGAGGAGGGTTCTTACTGACTTTTCTCTTGTTCTGAACCTGTTCACTCATTTCATGTCCTTGGTATAAACTAGCACACTCTTTCTTCTTCTATTTTCCTCTTACTTATCTTTATCCCTGACCTTTTCCTCCTTCCCTTCCTCTTCTACCCCTTTCTCTCCTCCCTCTTCTTTTCTTCACATTCCCTTCCCCCACCAATCCCTCCCTCCCTCCCCCCCTCCCCTCCCCTCCCCCCTTCCCCACCCCCACTACCATCCATCACCCAGCCATCAATATTTTCTCTTCTCGTTTAAAAACGATTTAGCTTCTCTCCGGCCCCGTCCGACATTGCAACATGCCAATACCGGTGCAACCTCGTGCAACCTCTCGCCAATGACAGCTCTTGCCTCGTTGACTGGCAGACTCCCGACCTCCCTGCAGTTACTGACGATTCTATTAAGACAAAAGATTCGGGAAAATGTGGCCGTAAATATAAAGAATTGCAATGGCAGCAACGGAAATCATAACTGTTAACAACAACAATAGCAAACTTATAATAATAACAGAATCAACAACAACAACAGTGACAACAGTAACTAAAAGAAGCAACAACAACGACAAAAAAAATAATAACAATGACAATAATTATACTTTATACATTAAAATAAGAAGGCCAAGAAGAAGAAGAAAAAGAAGATGAAGAAGAAACACCAACAACACCAGCAACAATAATGATAATGATTATGTTGATAAGAATAACAACTACTACTACAACTAATAATAATAATAATTGGTAATGATGATGACTAATAATGATTATTGATTATGACGCTGCTGCTGCTGATGATGACAATGACGATAAAAATAAAAATCCACAGTGGCAAGCACCCCAACAGACCCAAAACAATAAACCAAGCGGAATCACAAACAATCAATTAGGGCTTTTAATCAACCAAGCCCCACGGTAGCCCATCGAGCCGATACTCAGCAACACCGTCTCGCCCATTAGCACATCAATAAACTAGCGGGGACTAGGTTTATTGCACCGAAAGACGGGCATCTTGTCTTTTTTTTCCCCCTTTTATCTCCTAATTTTTGGTTTTAATGATATAAAGCTTGTGGTGAGATGGAGAGAGGGGGAGGAGGGGGAGGAAGGGGGGGGAGATGGAAAAAAGGGAGGAAAGAAGGAAGGAAAAAGGGAAGAACGAGAAAGGGAGAGGGGAGACTGGAGAGAAGAGGGAGGGGGAGGGGAAAGGGGAAGACGGAGGGAGGGAGGGAGGGAGGGAGGGTGGGAGAGAGAGAGGGAGAGAGAAAGAGAGTGAGAGGGAGAGAGAGAAAGAGAGAGAGAGAAAGAGAGAGAGAGAGAGAGAGAAGAGAGAGAGAGAGAGAGAGAGAGAGAGAGAGAGAGAGAGAGAGAGAGAGAGAGAGAGAGAGAGAGAGAGAGAGAGAGAGAGAGAGAGACATTAAGAAAAAACACACACAAACACAAACGAGACATAATACCCACCGCAGCTTACACCCAACTCCGGAGAACTGAGTAACCATCTCCCTAAGGACATCTTTCACATCCTTCTTCGGCCATTAAGTTATCAGACGTAATTCTGTCATTCGCTAACGTCTTAATCTCCACGCACACAGTCGTCGCTTTAAAGTCGCGTGTCCCGTTTTCTCTTCACCCGTTTCCCATTTTCTTCGTAATCCCATTTTCTTCCGATCGAAATTGGGTTTGGTGTCATTTTTTATTTGTTTTTGTTTTATTGTCTATGTTTCATTTCGGGTTGTCTCTATTTCGTTTTCCAGTTACATTACTAAATCAGAGAGGAAAGAAAGAAAAGAAAGATTGAATTAAAAATTAAATTATCAGTTGTATCATACCACACTTGTTAGCTATTGTCGGCCATATATTAAGCTAAAACGTGTCATTTTACGGACTTTCATTAACCTCTCTACTGTCAATTTACTATCAGAGAGAGAGAGAGAGAAAGAGAGAGAGAGAGAGAGAGAGAGAGAGAGAGAGAGAGAGAGAGAGAGAGAGAGAGAGAGAGAGAGAGAGAGAGAGAGAGAGAGAGAGAGAGGGGGGGGGGGGATTCTCCAGCAAGACATCAAACCAGTTGATAATTCAAAAAGTAAAAAACAAGAAAATCGAAAGAAAGGAAAAAATGAAACTCAGACCTTCGAATAAATTGACTTTTACGAGAGAGAGAGAAAAAAAAATCGCAGTATCATTAATACCAGATATATAACTTTCCGAACACCGACTGAAACAAGATACCAGGCGTGTCACCTTGGATACAGAGATGAAGTAATTGCAAAGGGCTTCTGTGTATTATCTGCGCTATGCACTTTTTCTACGGTTCTGGATTCTGGGTCACAAGAGAAACTCAAAAGCATACACACTCGTAAGCATGGACAAGAACACACATACTGTATAAAGACACAGACACTCATGGAGACACGCTTGCCTAAATATATATCTACAGATATAAACATACATAAAGACAGATAAACAGAAAACGAACATAGGTCTGCCTGCCTACCTACTTACCTATCTATCTACCTCCCTACATACACACAGACCCACACCCACACAAAGCGTTATCACACATAAAGTTATCAAACACACACAGACACACACACACACACACACACACACACACACACACACACACACACACACACACACACACACACACACACACACACACACACACAACACACACACACGCACACGCACACACACACACAGCAAGTGCGAAGTGCGTACCAAAAACCAATCTTACAAGAAGCATGTTCCGTGACGCTTGAGTGGTTCCCAGTACACCGTGCACTGGGGGGGGGGGGATCTCCCTTCCCCCTTACCCCCTTACCGGGGGTAAGGGAGTAGGGAGAAGGGAGGAAATTGGGGGACTAGGGGAAAGGGAGAGGGGGAAACTGGGGAAGCGGGGGGAAGGGGGAGGGGAAAGGGAGGGGAGGAGCCATGTTGACAGGTCACGCGTGTTGCTGCTGACCTAGTCGATGCACCACCTTCATGTGACCTTTGAAAGTCACTACCGTTGCACAAAGGTTGTCTTGAGCTTGCAATAATCGTGCAGGAGGAAGGGTCAGTTGCAAGGACACTCACCGATGGGAACACACGAATATGTAACGATACAAAAAATAGAGAGGAGGCGAAAGAGAAAGAGAGAAAGAGACAGAGACAGACAGACAAACAAACAGAGAACGAAACAATAAAACAGAGACAAAACAGACCCAATTCCGAATCAATCACATCTGCGACTCAACCCAACCAAACAACCCAACAATGAACCATATCCTGCCAACCACATTGTTCCGAGGATGACCCGAAAAAGTCCGATCACTCATCTTCGAGACGAGTGACGCCATCTTGAGTAAGTCGCGACTCACGTTGACTCACGCGTTGACCCAGTAAACCAAATTATGAGGAATGACAAAGGCGACGACCAGAAAGTGAGTGGAATGACAACCGTTTTCACGCGGCAGCTTTCTTGAAAAAAAAAAAAAAAAAAAAAAAAAAAGTATTTTTGCGGCGAGAATATGGGGAGCAGCGAGGGAGGGGGAAAGTAAGGGAGGGAGGGAGGGAGGTGTGTGGGGGGGGAGGGAGGGAGAGGGAGAGGAGGAGAGGGAAGAGGGGGGGAGAGAGAGGAGAGAGGAGAGGAGAGAGAGAGAGAGAGAGAGAGAGAGAGAGAGAGAGAGAGAGAGAGAGAGAGAGAGAGAGAGAGAGAGAGAGAGAGAGAGAGAGAGAGAGAGAGAAAGCGGGGGGAGACAGACAGAGATGGAAAACTGAAAATGAGTTACAGAAAGACAAACGACAAAAAAAAAAAACAGAAGCACAAGCAATTAGAGAGAAAAATAATACACACAAATATAAATGCCACAACCAACAGAGCAAAAACAAAAGAAAAAACAACGAAAACGGATAAACAGCATAAAACAAGACAAGCACACATTATCAACTTGTCCATCACGAGCGAGAAAACGGCAATTAACTAACCAGGAGAGGCTACTCTATTATATACTCTCAACCTAAAAAGAACCTTATGTACAAAACAGAGTATCGAGATGTAGAGAGAGTGAGATGAAGGATGGGAACGGGTACGAGACTACGAATGAGTGAGTGGGAGAGTGAATGGGTAAGTGGATGAGTGAGTGAATGAGTGAGTGAGTGGGTGAGTGTGTGTGTGCGTGCGTGAGTGAATGTTTACAACTCAAAACCATTACACATCTTTCGAAAAAAAAAAACATACGCCTACACACGCACACACGCAAAACCACAATTTCCAAAAAAGGTGAAAGAGAAGACAGCGAAAAACAACAGCAACAGTCCACCGCAAGCCAAGACGGAGCGAGCGAGCGTTGCGCAAATCATCCACCTCAGTGTCAGCCACGACTGATACTTATCGGAGGCGATCAAGGACATCCTTGGCTCCTCATCCCGGCCAGTGAAAGAGGGGGAGGGAGTAGTATGGAGGAGGAGGAGGAGGAGGAGGAGGAGGAGGAGGAGGAGGAGGAGGAGGAGGAGGAGGAGGAGAAGGCGAGGAAGGGGAGGGGGGGGAGGGAGGGAGGGAGAGGGGGAAGGAGGAAGAGGAGGAGGAGGAAGAGGTGGGGAAGAGGAGGAGGAGGAGGAGGAGGAGGAGGAGGAGGAGGAGGAGGAGGAGGAGGAGGAGGAGGAGGAGGAGGAGGAGGAGGGGAAGGGAAGGGAGGAGGAAGGAGGAGAAGGCGGGATGGGAGAGGGAAAGGGAGAGAGAGGGAAGGGGGGGGGGTGAGGAAGTGGAGAATGAGGGGGAAAGGAGAGAAGGAAGGGAGGGGGAAGGGGTACGAGAGGGGAGGGGACGGAAGAGGATGAGGCTGGAAAGGGACATTGCGGGGTAGGGTGAAAGTGAGGCCGAGAAGTTGGGGGTATATAGCCTACAGGTATGAGAGGGAGAGGGAGAGGGAGAGGGAGGGAGAGAGATGAGAAAGAACGAGAGAGAGAGAGAGAGAGATGAGAAAGAAAGAGAGAAGAGGAGCATGAGACGAGAAGAAAGAGGGAAGAAGACGAGTTCTGAGGGTCATATATTTCTAGTCACGTGTCATTCGTCACATGGGAGTTGTCATGACAAATGCCACAAATAAACTTTCTTATGCAAGTGAAGACTAATGACAAAAAAAAAAAAAAAAAACGTTTCTTTTATTTTACGTTTTTATCTTGTTTAATATACACAATAAACCAAAAACACGCAATAAGCTAAACCAAACAACACAAATACTACAAAAATCACACAAAAAAAACAACAACGAAACAGACACGCTAAAAAAAAAAAAGCATCCAAGACTTCTCTCCCAAAATAGCCCCCCCTATACCCCTCCCCCCACCCCCACCCCCACCCCCACGCGCTTTCCAAAGCGTCGGCAGCAAAACTGTGTAAAGTCCGGCCGAAGTGTCACCCAGTGTCGTTTAAAGTCGACCTACATGCAAGAACAAGGCGAGACCACAATAGATGCTATCTGTCCACGTTTTAACTTTTTTTTTTTTTACGTTTTCGTTTTTCAAATTTTAACTCTTTTTTCTAAGTTTACGTTTTCGTTTTTCACGTTTTAACTCTTTTTTTTTTCCTAAGTTTACGGTTTTGTTTTTCACGTTTTCACTTTTTTCTTAGTTTACGTTTTTCTGTTTCGTTTTAACTCCTCTTTAAATGTTTGTGTTTTATCTGCTTCGTTTTAACTTTTAGTTTTTTTCTTTTGTTTTCGTTTTTCTGTTCACGTTGTAACTTCTTTTTTCAATATAATGTTTAAAGATACTGAGAGAGAGAGAGAGAGAGAGAGAGAGAGAGAGAGAGAGAGAGAGAGAGTTGTGAGAGAGAGAGAGAGAGAGAAAGGGAGAGAGAGAGAAAGAAAGGGAGAGAGAGAGAAAGAAAGGGAGAGGGAGAGAGGGAGGGAGGAAGGGAGACAGAAAGAAAGAGAGAGAGAAAGAAAAAGAGGGGAGAGAGAAAGAAAAGAGAGAGAGAAAGAAAGAGACGAGAGAGAAAGAAGAGGAGAGAAAGAAGAGAGAGAGGGAGGAAGGGAGGGAGAGAGAGAGGGAGGGGGAGAGAGGAGAGGAGAGAGAGAGGAGAAGAGAGAGAGAGAGAGATGTGGATATTGAAAAGAGGGGAGAGAGAGAGAAAGAGAGAGAGGGGAGAGAGAGAGATGAGAGAGAGAGAGAGAGAGAGAGAGAGAGAGAGAGAGAGAGAGAGAGGGGGGGGGGAGGGGGGGAGGGAGGGAGGGAGAGAGGGAGCGAGGGAGAGAGGGAGAGAGGAGAGGAGAGAGAGGAGAAGAGAGAGAGAGAGAGAGAGAGAGAGAAGAAGAGGAGAGAGAGAGAGAGTGAGAGAGAGAGAGAGGGGGGAGGGGGGAGGGAGGGGGGGGGGAGGGAGGGAGGGAGGGAGAGAGAGAGGGAGAGAGAGAGGGAGAGAGAGAGAGAGAGAGAGAGAGAGAGAGAGAGAGAGAGAGAGAGAGAGAGAGAGAGAGAGAGAGAGAGGAAACGAAGGGAATCCTCAGAGTATATCAGATCCCGAAAAAGACCTGTTTATGTATTATTATCACTAACCGGTGTGTGTGTGTGTAAATACACACATACAATTAAATATACGTGTGTACTTAAAATGAAGGAGAAGAGGTAAGATCACACACAAAAAAAATAAAAACAAACAACAAAAACTAACCTTCCCCCCCCCCAAACCCCCGACAACCCTAAGCAGCCCCTCCAAGCGACGCGCGCCAAAATATTCGCAAATAAGGAGCGTCGTTGGCAGTACTTCCACGACGTCTGAGGGGCAGTAGACAGCCTGATGGCGTTTTTTTTTTTTTTTTTTTTTCTTTGTTTTTGTTTTGGGAGGGATGTGTGGTAGGGACGGGAGGGGGGGGGGTTAGGTAAAGGGGAGTGATGGGGAGGAGCAGAGGGAGGTAGGGGGTGATGAGGGGGAGATGGGGAAGGAAAAGGGAGGGGTAGGAAGAGGGAAGATGGAGGAGGGGGAGGGGGAGGAAGGGGGTTGATACAGGGGGGAGGGGGACAGAAAGGGAGGAAGAGGTAGGGTGAGCAGAGAAAAAAGGTAGACTGGTTGTTTTACATATCGAGTTGATTTCCGTCCATTTGTTTATTTTTTGTTTAGCGTGTGTGTGTGTGTGTGTGTGTGT
>NC_051392.1:6509298-6516798 GCF_015228065.2 Penaeus monodon | reverse complement strand
GAGAGAGAGAGAGAGAGAGAGAGAGAGAGAGAGAGAGAGAGAGAGAGAGAGAGAGAGAGAGAGAGAGAGAGAGAGAGAGAGAGAGAGAGAGTTTCCGTGCCTGTCCATAATCAAAAAGTCCCACACAATTCCTACAATATGAAAAGAAGGAAGATTAGCAATGAAAAAAAAAAAAAAAATCCACTCCCCAGGCTGACCGCACGAGCAACCCCAACCACAGAAGTACAAGCCCACCGCACCGCTCTCAATGTACCGTGTACCGTGTGACAAGTACCGCGATCCTCACATGCCCTCTTCCTCTCTGTCCGCCGACCTCCTCACCCCCCATCTCCCCGTCCTCCACCCTATCCCTAGGCACCCCCCCCCGGCCCCCGCTGCACCAACTTCCCCTCATTGTCACCAGGATGTTCTGGCCTGGCTTTTCCCAGGGCTTAGCTTGGCACCGCGTTCTGCCCAGCCCGCCACGACGCGGCACGATCTGGTTCCGGGTTGCCTCAGGGGCTATCGACGCGGCGCGGGGCGAGGCGAGGGAGCCGATAACTGCTCTGTTCATCAGTTCTTTGCTCTGCTTGTTCTTTGGGGTGCGTCGCCTCCTTTTGAAACTCTCCTCTTCTGTGTTCTTCACTTCTTTTTTTTCGTCAGTCTTATTTGTATTTTCATTTTTCTTTGTTCTTTTTCTCTTTCGTCTTACCCTCTTCCGTCCCCCTCCCTTCCTTCTTTCTTCCTCGTTTTCCTCCTTGACATTAACCCCTACCTTCTTCTCAGCCTCCCTTACTCTCCCCCTCTTCCACTTCCTCTTTATCCTATCTTTGTTCACTTGCCTCGTCATCTTCTCCCCTTCCTTTTTTTTTCTTCTCATTCCTCTTCCTCCTACTTCTACTGTACTCACCCCCCCTTCCTCCTCGCTTCTTTCTACTTTTCCCATTCATGCTTCCCCTTTCTCTTCCTCCTATCCCTCTTCCTCATCCTTCTCTTCCTGGTCTCCTTCTCCTCCCCCTCCTCCCGTCCCTCTTCCTCACTCCCCTCCTCCACCGCCTCTCCTTCAGATTCTCCCCCTTCCTCTTCCTCCTATCTCTCTTCCGCACTCTCCTCCTTCTCCTCTTCCTCCTCTGCAGTCACGAGAGCCCTGGCACTCCGCCAATGTCGTCATGGAGGCTGCGTCCAGTCCAGGCACCCACAGACCCTCCCCTCTCCCCTTCCCCTCCCCCTCTCCCCCGTTGCCCCCTCCATGCAGCTTCCAAGGCAAGACAAAGACAACTGCAAGTCGGCAAGCTCGGCAACAGCCATCGGAGATTTAAATGCAAGTATTAAAAATTATAATAGTAATAATAATAATTATAATAATAATAATAATAACAATAATAATAAAAATAATAATAATAACAATAACAACAACAATAGAAAATAACAATGACAAATGATCATAATGATAATGATAATATTAATAATAATAGTAATAATGAAAAAAATGAACCAAATGAATTAACACACACATTATAAGAAATGAAGTGACAGAAAAAAAAATGAACGAATTCTTTGACAACAGAAATACCTGCGTCATCAACATAACGTTTCTTTTCCTCCCTCAACTTACCTTTCACAAGAAATAGCATGAGTAAAATTCCGTTTTTCCTGTTACCTTCATTAACAGTCTTTCTTGTTCTTTATTGCTGAAAATGCCCTTTTCAATTTAAATTTGCCCTTTTCCTACATTGCCTTTATACTTTTTTTATACTTCGCTAGCCCTTCGGTTTACATAAAACACGGGCATTACATACAAATCAGAGGCTTGTGACGGCCAACCAACCAACAAAAACACGGAAAATAAGCTTGGAAAAAAAAAATATATATTACATAACTCCACGGTCGCCATGTGGCAACAAAGGAACCTTAACCGAAACCTTACGTATTCGAAAAATTGTAAAAAATAATAATAATAAAAAAGGAAAAAAAAAAACATGTTTAAGACACAAACCCAACTACAGGAACCACGACGCACTTACAAGGTCACATTCGCTATTACGGACGGCCTTAAAACCACCTATCCACCCCCTCTATTTGGCCTCCCCTTCCCCTCTCTCTCCCCACTATCCTCCCCCTCCATCTGCTCTCTCCCGTCCCCCCTCCCCCCTCCCTACTTCCCGTCCCCCCTCCCCCCTCCCTACTTCCCCTCCCTAACTGGTCTCCCTCTCTCACCCCCTGTTCCCTTTCCCCCGTGTTATTACGTAACGTTGAATTCGTTGTATCGGTCCGCCACTCGTCGCTGCTGTACGGTGTCCACGAAGGTTAGGGATCGACCGTAGAAACTAGGAAACGGTGGGAGATTGTTATCAACAGATACATGCACACATGCATGGTGAGAAAGAGAGTGGGGGAAGGGGAAAGAGGGGAAAGAGGGAAAGAGGAGAAGGGGGAAGGAGGGATGGGAATGGGGAGGGGGGGAGGGGGGAGGGAGATGGAGAGGGAGGGAGAGAGTATGTATATATATATATATATATATATATATATATATATATATATATATATATATACATACATACATACTCACAGATAGATCAAGCCTGAGAGAAAAAGGGAAAACTAGAAAAAATACAAAAAGAGAGAATAGACAGACAGACAGACAGAAACAAAGGAACAACAAAGGAAAACAGAAATAGAAACCCACATACGGAGAGAGAGAGAGAGAGAGAGAGAGAGAGAGAGAGAGAGAGAGAGGAGAGAGAGAGAGAGGAGAGAGATTCACAGACAGACAGAAAATGGAAGCTTACATGAACCACTCTAGTGACTGACAGCAACCAGTGAAAAAAAAATAATGATTATGAAACAATACAATATATCTGTTTCTCTTTCTTCCTTTTCATTTCAGAAGAAATAAATAGAAGAAAATGAAGAGCAGGGAGGAGGGGGAAGGGAGAGGAGGAGGAGGGAGAGGAGGAGAAGGGAGAAGAAGAATAAAAGAGGAAGAAAAGGAGAAAAAGAAAAACAGAAGAATAAAGAAGAAGAAAGAAAAAGAAAAAGAACACGAAGACAAAAGAAGAAAAGGAAAACAGAAACACCCAAACCCTCTCTCACTGTTTGTTTACTCTCGCGACTTTCCACCTCCCTCCATTCCTCCAATCCTCTCTCTCTATTTCTTCTCTTCCCTCATCTCTTGAAACTATGCACCGCCTTCTTCGTCCTTCCCCCATCATCCTTTTTCCTTTCCTCCCCTTCCCTCCTCCCCCTCTCCCATTTTCTATCCCCTTTCCTCCTCTCCCTCCTCTTCCCTCCCTCCTCCCCCTCCTCTTCCCCTCCCTCCTCCCCCTTCTCTTCCCCTCCTCTTCCCCTCCCATTTTCTAAGTGGAAAGGGAAGTTCCAGAAGGATATTGTCACCGGAAGCTATTGTTTGCACAGAGTCCCGGATGAACGTGGGGGGGGGGGGTGAAATGAGAGAGGGAGAGGGGAGGAGAAAGAGAAGGAGGAAGGGAGGGATGGGGAGGAGGAGAGGAAGAAGGAAAGGGGGAGAAGAAGAGAGGGAGAGAGAGAGGGGAAAGAGAGAGAGAGAGAGAAGAGAGAGAGAGAGAGAGAGAGAGAGAGAGAGAGAGAGAGAGAGAAAGAGAGAGAGAGAGAGATAAACAAACATTGAGACAAAAGCGAAAAGAGATGATGAGTGTATGACTTTGTCCAAACGAGAAGACAAAATCAGACTGAAGGTTTCCTAATCTCCCTGAATAACCAACAGATTATTTCATGCCACGACTAAAAATAAAACTAATCTTTAAAATAAATCAAAGATAAAGAATAAGAAGACAAAAGTAAAATCAAGAGAAAGATAATAAAATAAGACAAAGTAAAAAAAAAAAGGAAAATAACAGGACAAAAAATGAAAAAAACGAAGATATAAAAAAACACCGGAAAAAAAGAGACAGGAAAAAAACTAAAAATAATAAAATATAAAGGATGAAAACGAAAACAAAATGAAAATGAGCAAAAACAAGAAGGAAAACCGAAAACAGGAAAAAACGAACATAAAATGGGAAGAAAAGCAACAACACACACTCAAAAAAAAAAGTCTAACGTCTCCTCAGGTAAACGCAGCCGACTGCCCTGCAACCAACACCTGTCAGGCGAAAACACACACAAGGTGACACTCTGACGCCGAGGTGACGTGGCTCTGACAGGCTGACACGCTGGCGATCAGCCTTGAGCGCGACTGACACTCGGCACAGACGCGTACGTTCGCGACTGGCAACTCTGCGACACCTGCTGACACCGGCAGTATAGCCAATGACAACATCCTGATCAGACAAGTACATGATGCCCAAAGACACTAAACGTGGGATACGCATGGACGAACAGATAATAAACAAATACTCCGCCAAAATATCCTATGCAACTTGAATGCAACCTTTCTCAACATTACAAGCAAATACTATCAAAACAGCTGCAACAAAACGAGAGAAACAAAACTCCCGAGCTCCGAGTGACAAATAAAACAAACAAACCTCACAGATTACAATGCACAACTAACGAAATTCCAAACACTTTATGAGATTATTCAGAATTATTCACTATCATCCTATAACACATCCTGGTGCAAATTCATTATGCAGCGGCCTTCTACGCCATGCATACAAATAGGTTCTACAAAATCAGTATACAACGAAATTCACTAATAACAATTTGTACCAGGAAACGTTACAAAAAAGAAATTAAAAAAAAAAAAAAATATAAGAGAGACGGGGAGGAGGGAGGGAGAAAGAGGGGGAGGCAGAGGCATGGGCAGAGGGAGGGAAGGGGAGGGGGAGGGAGAGGGAGAGAGAGAGAGAGAGAGAGAGGGAGAGGGAGAGGGCGAGAGAGAGAGGAAGAGAGAGAGAGAGAGAGAGAGAGAGAGAGAGAGAGAAAGAGAGAGAGAGAGAGAGGAGAGAGAATGATAAAAAGAATAAGAAAAAAAAGAGGATCCAGATTTGTAGTGATTTCCCCTAATACACGATATAAGAGAGAGAGAGAGAGAGAGAGAGAGAGAGAGAGAGAGAGAGAGAGAGAGAGAGAGAAGAGAGAGAGAGAGAGAGAGAGAGAGAGAGAGAGAGAGAGAGAGATCTAAGGCTACATACAAAAATACCAAACTTCTTTTCTCATTTTTTTGAGCTAAATATTGTACTCTAGGCCTACCCCTACACTGGACTAGAGCAGTTTATATTATTAGTATAAAAAATTATGCGCGGATAAATATTTACCAATATAATTAACTATAAACATTCTTCCATATCTGGCTTACTTATCGTAATTTACAGAAAAGGGTTTTATATATGCAAAATGTTACATGGATACATACAATTACAAGTGTACCTTACAAGTGAGTGAGTGAGAGAGTGAGAGAGTGAGTGAGTGAGTGAGTGAGTGAGTGAGTGAGTGAGTGAGTGAGTGAGTGAGTGAGTGAGTGAGTGAGTGAGTGAGTGAGTGAGTGAGTGAGTGGTCAGTGAGTCAGTCAGTCAGTAAATGAATGAGTGAATGAGTGGGTGAGTTAGTGAGTGTGTATTTGTATCAGGTTGAGAGTTAGTACTGTGGACAGATCCCCGTGTTAATGTGTATGAGTGAGTGATTGAGTGAGTGAATGAGTGAGTGAGTAAGTGACTGACTGACTGACTAAGTGGGTAAGTGCGTATGTACGTTGAAGAGTTATTACTGTGAATAGAACTTTGTGTAAAAGTGAATGACTCAGTGAGTGAGTGAATAAGTGTGTATGTCTGAGATACTCTTTGCAGTGAATTAATCCTTGTATAAACGTGAATGAATGAGTGAGGACATATGAGAGAGAATTATAGTACTAAGTAAACCCTTGTACATTACCCAATTGCAAACATACTACCTCTCTCGACACCCAAAATAAAATAAAATAAATTAAAAATAAAATAGAATAAAAGAAAAGAAAGAAAAAGTACATCTATAAAAAAAGTATATATACTATATTATATATATTATATATATATATATATATATCTATATCTTCTATATCTATATCTATATCTATCTATCTATCTACTATCTCTCTATATATATATATATATATATATATATATATAGATATATATATATATATATATATATATATATATATATATATATATATTATAATCAAAACCCCGCACAGGTACAGTACATCCATCACACACAAGAACCACAACAAAACGACAGATTTACTAACAAGCGCTGACTGGTGCTTAGGGGCCTAACCACACCGCAGCTCGGTTTGTACAATCTCCCCGAAAACCACGTGACCGCATGGGTGGGGTGGATGGGTGGAGGAGGGTGGAGAGAGGAGGGAAGTAGGAGGAATAGGGGAAGAAGGGATGGAAGGAGGAAGAGGTGTGGAGAGAAGAGGGAGGGTGGAGAGGGGTGAAGAGAGGAGAAAGGGTGGAGAGAAGTGGAGAGAGGAGAAAGGTGGAGGAAGATGGAGAGGGGTGGATAGACGAGGAAGTGTGGAGAAGTGATGGGAGAAAAATGGGGTGGAGAGATGGAAGGGTGGGAGAGGAGTTGAAAGAGGTGGAAGTGTGCAGAGGAGTGGAGAAAAGATAAGGTGAAAAGGAAATGAAAAAAAGAGAGGAGGGAAGGAACAGAAAAGGAAGAAATAGAAAAGAGTGAGAGAGAGGTGGAAAAGAGAGGAACGAAAGGAGAAGGAAGATGAGAGAAGTGGAGAGGGGTGGGATGGGAGGAATAAGAGGGGAAGAAAGAATGAGAGGGGAGGAAGGATGGATATGGAGAGAGGGGGAGGGGGGGACTCATGTAAACACCTGCTGCATGTAACAGACGAGAGCAGATCCCCATATGCCTTGGCTGAGAAAGCTTTGTGCATAGAAATATGTCCCCGGAATTTACGTTTGGTAGAGGGAGGTAGAGATGGAATGAGGAGGGAGGAAGAAAGCAAGAGAGGAGAAGGAGAGGGAGAATGAGAATCGGAGGGAGAGTGTGGGAGAGGGACGAGAAGGAGGAGGAGGAAGAGGAGGAGGAGGAGGAGGAGGAGGAGGAGGAGGAGGAGGAGGAGGAGGAGGAGGAGGAGGAGGAGGGAGGAGAGGAGGAGGAGGAGGAGGAGGAGGAGGGGGAGGAGAGAGGAGGAGAGGGAGTGAGGGAGGAAAGGAGAGAGATGAGGGAGAAGAGAGAAAAGGAGAAGAGAGAGATGAAGGAGAAAGGGTGAGAGAGAGAGAGAGAGAAGAGAGAGAGAGAGAGAGAGAGAGAGAGAGAGAGAGGAGAAAGGGACACAAAAGGAAAAAGACAGAGAAAGAGAGAGAGAGAAACGAAAGAAAACAAACCAAAGGAAGAGGAAGACCAGACACCTTATAACCAGGCATAGCAACCTCGCCCCAAGACCCCAGCAGAGGATGCTACGATTACGGAGAGGAAATATCAACACACTATGCTGCGCTCCTGCATGGCATGTTGCGAGAATGATGTGGCTTACGTAAGTAACTATGCATGACTTAGTGCATGTGAGCGGCGGCTGGGTGTGCGGGTGTTTGTGGACCT
>NC_051392.1:6501798-6504298 GCF_015228065.2 Penaeus monodon | reverse complement strand
GAAATAAAATACATATATATGTAAGTAAGAGACATGAATATGCATGCCAGGAAATTAGTTTTAATATACATACATTTATAACAATATGCAATATACGAGTATAATATAAACGAGTCAATTTTAATAAAAGAAAGAGGCAGAACTGATATAATCTAAGTACAAAAAATGAAATAAAATATGAGCCCCTTTTCTCCCCTCCCTCAAAAAAATCCAAAACCTCCACAAGAAAAAAAAAGAAAGATAAAAAAAAACACGTGAAGAAAAGAGAACAGAAAAATAAACAAAGACTAAATATCACTCAGCCATATAAAGCTCATAAAATGCATTCCTCCGAGTGTGTGTGTGTGTGTGTGTACGTCTGTGTGTACGTACAGCGTATGCGTGCGTGTATGTACGTGTGCGAGGGGCTCCGCTGGGCACCTCACTGGACCGCCTTATAAGGAGGACCCTGGAGCACCTCCATGCGCCTCGGCCTGCCTCATGCATGATGCTTATGTCATGCACGAAGAGGTGTGAATAATCTACATAAATCAATCGGTGTTGTTCAGGTCCATTTAATGAATGGATATCATTTTTCATTCAGTTTGCAGAGTGAAAAAGGGCGGGCTTGTGTGTGTGTGTGTGTGTGTGTGTGTGTGTGTGTGTGTGTGTGTGTGTGTGTGTGTGTGTGTGTGTGTGTGTGTGTGTGTGTGTGTGTGTGTGAGCGCGTACATAACAGCGTCAATATTCTGTACCAGAGAGAGAGATAGATAGATAGATAGAGAGAGAGAGAGAGAGAGAGAGAGAGAGTGAGAGAGAGAGAGGAGAGAGAGAGAGGAGAGAGAGAGAGAGAGAGAGAGAGAGAGAGAGAGAAGAGAGAGAGAGAGAGAGAGAGAGAGAGAAAGAGAGAGAGGAGAGGAGAAAGAGACAGAAAAGAGAGAGAGAGAGAGAGAGAGAGAGAGAGAGAGAGAGAGAGAGGAGAGAGAGAGAGAGAGAGGAGAGAGAGAGAAGAGAGAGAGAGAAGAGAGAGGAGAGAGAGAGAAGAGAGAGAGACAGAGAGAGAGAGAGAGAGAGAGAGTGAGAGAGAGAGAGAGAGAGACGATCCCAAAATCTAAATTAAATAAAACGTTCGTTAGTGTAACTATTTCGGCGATGATTGACACTCACGAGCGCACGCTAAAAAAATACACGAAGGGGTGAGGACAACTTCCCCTTCCCCTTCCCCTTCCCCTTCCCCTTTTCCCTACTCCTTGCCCTCCCCCTTCATTTTCCCCTCTACCCTTCCTTCAACAGATGACAAGGTTAGGGAAGTGAAAAGGATTAGTGGGTGGCTAAGTGCGAGTAATAGGGAGGGAGGTAGAGAGGGAAAGGGAGGAAGGGAGGTAGAGAGGGCAAGGGAGGGAGGGAAGGAGGGAGGCAGGAAGAGAAAGAGAGAAGGAGGGAGGGAGGGCAGGAGAGGAAAGAAAAAGAGAAAAAAAAACATGCATAAGTTAGATACACAGACAGAAACAAAACAGAAAGCATATATAAAAAAAAGACGCATACACCTCTACCCTCCTCCCCCTCCCCCTCCCCCCCTCGCAGCTAGCAACCAAATACACACGATTTTGTGAGAGTCATTACCACCCCTTGCACCCCCCCCCCCTCCCAAGCACGCTACCTTTGACCACAGCGGTGTTATCTTAGGACGCACCCCCCCCCCCCCGGCTATTACAAGTCCAAGACGCTGCTCCTCAGTGCTGATACATCAGGAAGTTCCTTTCGAATAAAGAGAAAATAAAAGAAAAGAGAGAGAGAGAGATGAAGAAAGGAGAAAGAAAGAGAAGAAATAGACCATAAAAAAGACATGCCTTCCTAGGTTGAGAGAAAAGAAAAGAAAAGGAGAGAGACAAAGGAGACTAAACAACTGACAGAAAGAAAAGAAAACAAGAGAAAAAAACACTTCCAATTATGAGAAAGAGAGAAAAATATACACAAAGAAAACAAACAAACGGAAACTGAAAAAAAGAGACATTATTTACTTATTTACTCGTCTCCTCTGCAAAAAAACTCTTTTTGACTCTTAGCTCTCGTGTGCCGCAGCGTCTGAACGGTTCCGAACCAGCGTAGAACCGGAATCGCTGCTATATCCATGGGCTTGGGACTACAGGTAAAAGGCAGGATATCCACCTTTTGGACTTACAGATTTTTTTTTTTTTTTTTTTTTTTGCTAGTTCTTTTTTTTTTTTGGGGGGGGGAGGGGATTTTGCGGGTAGGTCTATCTGGGAATTCCTTTTGTTAACTATTTTCTTTATCCTTCTTTTTTTTCTCTCCATAATCCTCTTTCTCTAGTAAATGACTCAGTTGGCTACCTACTATTCGTTCGCTAGTCCTATTTCTCCATTTCTCTATTTCCCCTCCACCTCTCCCCTTGCCCCCCCACCCCCCTCAACCTTCGGACTACAAAAGAGGGAGATGGATAATGATCGTCATAAATGTCACCTGTTATTCATTGCCTTCTACCTATTCCTCCTTTCGCTTT
>NC_051392.1:6494298-6496798 GCF_015228065.2 Penaeus monodon | reverse complement strand
AGAGAGAGAGAGAGAGAGAGAAAGAGAGAGAGAAGAGAGAGAGAGAGAGAGAGAGGAGAGAGAGACAGAGAGACAGAAGAGAGAGAGAGAGGAGGAGAGAGAGAGAAGAGAAGAGAGAGAGGAGAGAGAGAGAGATAGACAGGGAGAGAGAGAAACAGAGAGAGACAGAGAGAGAACGAGAGGAAAGAGAGAGAGAAGAGAGAGAGAGAGAGAGGACGAGACAGAGAGAGAGAGAGAGAGAAAACAAGAGAGAGAGAGAAAGAGAGAGAAAACAAGAGAGAGAGAGAGAGAGAGACCTTTTTGTCAAAATTACCCAAAAATAAAAAAAAACAATCCATCGCCTATACAAAGCACTGAAAACGAACGAACACAAACGACAGTAGAACGAAATGGAGAACGCAAACTCTTTAAAAGACGAAGAACAAGCCAATATTATACCTCGAGAACGGCCATTAACAAGTCAAATCCGCCATGATGTGTTACGTTTGGCAAGTCCGCACAAGCACTTAGGCTACGTCACAACCCTCGTATTGTGTCACATCGTGGGAGACTGGGGAGGCGGGGAGGGGGGAGGGGGGAGGGGAGAGGGGAGAGGTACTGGGAAGAGGGGAGGGGGGACTGGGAAGAGGAGAGGAGAAGAGAAGCAGGGAGGATAAATGGGGAGAGGGAAGAGAGGGAGAAGAGACTGGGGAGAGGGGAGAGAGGGAGGAAAGACTGGAGAAAGGAGAAGGGGAGATGGGCAGGGGGACAAGGGAGAGGGAGAGGAAGGGAAGGAGGAGAGAGAAGAGGGTAGAGATACATAATGGTGCGACAAGAAGGAATGGAAGAGAAAACAGGAAATTATTTAAGTTCTCTCTCTTTCTCATGCCCCCTTCCCCTCTCCCTCCTTCCCTCCCTGCCCCTTCTCCCCCCTCCGCCCTTTCCATTCCCCCCCGTCTTCTCCCTTCTCCCCTTCCTTCCCTCTCCCTCCCTCTGATCCTCCTTCTCCCACCCCCTGCCGCACTCCTTTCCTCTCTCTCCCTCCTCCTCCGTCTCCCTCTGCGGTCCAAGCGGTTAGGGAGGACGGGGCATCTGCGGTCTGGGTTCACATCGTCCGAAACACCTCCGTTTTGTCAAACTTTCTCTTCGGAAGCAAAGAAAAAGGAGGAGGGTGAGAGGGGGGGTGTAGGAAGAGGAATAGGAGAAGGGGGAGGAGGAGGAGGAGGAGGGGGAGGAGGAGTAGGAGGAGGAGGTGGAAGGAGGAGGAGGAGGAGGAGGAGGAGGAGGAGGAGGAGGAGGAGGAGGAGGGGAAGAGGAGGAGGAGGTGGAAAAGGAGGAAGAGGAGGAGGAGGAGGTGGAAAAGGAGGAAGAGGAGGAGGAGCAGGCGGAAGCGTACGGTGGGGGTGGAGAGGCGGATGATGAACGAGTAGACAAAGATATAAAATGGGGGGATATGAAGAACGAAGCGATATTATAAATTGCGATGAATAAATATGAAAATAATGAAAAAAGTAACTAAAACCGAGAAAATAATTATAAAAAAAACGGTGGCAACAAGTGAAAACCACGTGGTTATGACATCATAACATAATTACAACTTAGTTCCACATGCAAATAGCGTACGCCCGACCACGAGACAATTATACCGAAAATTAGATTATCAAGACGCGGGTCTATGACATAAACAAAGACAGAAAAAGAGAAAAACATACGAAAATAAAGAGTGAAAAGAAAAACCAAGCATGAACGAAAAACGAAACCATACACACAAAAAATGCAACAACAAATCAAACCAAGAAATCAGAATTCATGCACTCCCCTAAAAAAAAAAAATAAATAAATAAATAGATAAATAAATAAATAAATAAATAAATAATATATATCGCAATAAACAAATCCAACCAAAAACATTTAAAATACATAAACAAACCAAACCAACACAACAACAACAACAAAAACATTCCACGTATGAATGACGTTTTCTCGCTCGCTTTACACTGCTAATCAACACCTACTCCCGAGTGCCGTTTACCTACGCGCCCACCTACACCTCTTGGGCCCAAGAGGACTTACAAACACCCTTTCTATTTACACAATAACACTGAATCAACTCTCGTAATAGACTGCAAATTTGTTCCCGACGGATACGCCCTTTTGGTCAACCGGCGCCGCCATATTTGGGTGAAAGGGGTAGGGTGGTGGTGGCAGATGGGGAGGGGGAAGGACAAGGGAGGGAGGTGAAGGTGGAGGGGAGGGGAGAGGTGACGGGGTGGGGTGGAGGTGGCACAGGGAGAGGGGTGAAGGAAAAGGGGAGGGGAGAGGTGACGGGGTGGGGTGAAGGTGGCACAGGGGGAGGGGTGAAGGGGAAGGGAGAGGGGTGAGGGTGGAGAGGGAGGGGTGAAGATGGTCGGGTAGGGGAGAGAGGTGAAGGTGGAGAGGGAGGGGTGGTGGTGGCGGATGAAGAGAGAGGGAAACGGAGAGGGAGAGGGAAGGTGATGGCGAAGGGATGGGGGATAGACTA
>NC_051392.1:6486798-6489298 GCF_015228065.2 Penaeus monodon | reverse complement strand
CTGTCAAAAACAATACGAAAAACGTTCACGTAAGCTTCCTCTAGGGAGTGTTTAGCCCGGGGCTACCCAACCCTACCACCTGTTCATTATTCCCACACATTCGCTCCGTAACGTATTTTCGTATTTTCTTTGTTTATCAGTCACTTCTGTTTTCGAGCAATGACCGTTATATATGTGACTAATTTCCGCAGGTGTTTTTTGTAAGGTAATCACAGAAAAAAGTAAATTACAAGTGTTCGTATCATTTCTGTAACAAGTGTGTGGTGTTGTCATGACATATGATATAGATATATATGAAAGGTGGGTATGTGACAAAGATACCTTGTCAATATTTTTGAAGCAGGTATAATAGCTTTACTAGAATATAGATATCATTTTTCCCCTTTCATTAATATTTAACAAGTAATTGTAATGTGATGGGCACACAACACATGTTGATTCTATTTATCGCAGATTTATGCGTACTGTTAGTTGACAACTGACTATGTCTCTCTTTTACTCTCTTAATCTCCCTCTCCCCTCCCTATCTCTTTTACTCACTTAATATCCCTCTTCCCCCCTCTCTCTCCCCCTCTCCCTCTCGACCTCGCTCTCCCACTCCCTTTACCTCTCTCCTTCTCCCTTTCCCTCTCCCTTTCCCTCTCTCTCTCCCATTCCCTCTTTCTCCCCTCCATCTCCCTACCCCATTCCCTCTTTCTTCCCTCCCTCTCCCTCTCCCTTTCTTACTTCCAAGCACCTGTACCAAGGAAAGGATGGGGAGGTCATTACCGGAAATGGGGAGATGAAAAACAGCTTCCGGTCTAACAAGTTGAACAATGGTGACAGCTCAATCCCCCCCCCCCTCCCTCTTAGCAACCTTCCCTTTTGTAACTGAAAATGAGAGGTTAATACACAAAATGAAATAAGGTTCATAGATTTGTAACACTCTTGGAGTCATAAATATGTATACATCTGAATTGGCTAATTTCAAGTGTAAATATTAATTCGTGCTTAGATTCTTAAATATCCTTCACAGACGCACTACTAATAAATTGCTACTACTATTAAAAAATTCCCCAAGTAAAAATCAGGTGTATTCTACAACTGAAAGTCAAATTCCCCAAAACATGACTATATATACACCTTTTCCGAGTTTCTACGCCCCATGAGTATATATACACCTTTTCCGAGTTTTTACGCCCCATGAGTACAATACATCATAAGTGTGCAACACATTATGTACAATATACTGCAAAATAGCAAAAAATACAATACATAAGCATCTTCCTCCTCACCTACAGCAGATGCACAATGTGTTCGTACGTGGGTATCAGCCGCCAGCAAAGTGTAGCTGATTTGGAAGATAAGAAAAAACAACAATGGTTATAATGACATATTCCTCCAAGGGATTTCGCTAAACTTACCTTTAAGAATTTGGTTGACTTCACTCTAATTCGGGAAGATGATCCATTTCACGTGTAGGAGAGTTAATCCATATGTACTGATGGAATGTGACAATCCTACGAATGACAACTTTGCGGGTGCCCACTACACATACTTTCCATACAAAAAAATTGCTAATAAACTTGACCACTCGACAAAAATATATATATATGGGGCAATGGCAAAAGCACACTCATCCGATCATCGACTTGCGATCGAGAAAAAAAAAATTATAATTTCATCTCATCTCGCACCACAACGGAATTAAAAATCAAAATCAACGTTCACTAAAACCAAGAGGAAGAAAATTCCGCGCATGACTTTCCTCTCTTCCACCCAAACTAACACTAAACATCCAAGTTTTTCGTTGTGGGACGTGGTGGCTGTGCGTCGCTGCCAGACGTACGAGGATGCCAAACTTGTACAACCAACTATAACTCCTTGGAAAGGCTGACACATATATTCACTTGATCTGTCGTATTCCTAAGTTATTTTGCTCTATATGAAAAAAGGAAAATATAAATAAAAGCGAGCGGAAGCCTTCAAATATGATTTTTTTTCTCCCGTCGGCGAACACGTGGAACAGCATCCTTCGCTCATGTCTTCTTCAAAGATACAGAAGTCCTTCCTTTGCGCCGGAATTTCTTACCCACTTGAGGATTATTTATGAAAGACGTTAAGATATCTGGTGTAAACATGATCAGAAATTGCTATCATTATACATCATTTTTTTTCCCCAAATGTCTTTTTGTGTTGATTATTTTCAATACGGCATCGCGGATTCAGGTCGTTTATTCAGTGTAATTCGCCTGCTTCTAGAAGCTTCTTTGATAATTTCCTTTGCGCTGTTTAATGTTCCATTAACCTTTCATGATCTAAGTTTATGATTTAATGATTAGACATATTGATTATAGAAAACTTTTTATAAATCCTTGAGGTCACATTAAACTCTATCATCATGATTATCATTATCAACATTTTTCTATGTTTAATTCTTTCCAATATAGTGATAATTATAGGATATATGATATCATACAGCTTATGTTAGATTCTTTGCTTTACTGCCTGGTTACATCAA
>NC_051392.1:6471798-6479298 GCF_015228065.2 Penaeus monodon | reverse complement strand
TAACCCTGCACTGAAAAGAGAAATTGATCTGTTTCTTTCATTCCAGAAAGCTCGGTATCAAGGTTTTCTTGCCCGCTACGAGTCATGCGCCTTCGTTGCCATGGAAACGAATGTAAACAACTTGGGGGAGGCTGAGGTCTTATAGTTGCCTCAGAGAGTCTAGAATGTAGAAACAGCTTGTTGTTTGTGCGTTATTTATGCGCTGTTATGAGTACGTGAAGAGTGTTTTGATGTTTGCATTGTGGAAAATCAGATTACTTTGCTGATATTTAGAATTTGTGTAAACGATTGTTAAAAGATTTAATAGATAATTACGTTCCATATATATATGAATGGAAATTATTTGTTATTTATGATTTAAACCAAACATTTCAGGAATGGATAACGGTAAGAAAAAACTAAATGAAAATGATGCCTTATAAAATGCAACATACATTTCCAAACCGATTTACGTAAAATATGAAAACAACATGAAACTTTCAACCTTAATTTGAGGCTACAGTAAGGGTCAAAAGTTCCCTTACTTTCCCGTAAACTGACCCTTAATGAACATCGTCGCAAAAAGAGGAAAGCACCCTGACCGAGATGATGTCCATAGCAGAGCAGAAAGCCAAGATTAACAGCGAAATCCAAGCCCTTAGGAAGAAAATTCAGTTGTCAGGTGAGAGTATTTACGGTTTTATCACTTTATCATATTATCTTTAATTCTATACTAAATCATTCCTTTCTGTGCTTGTTCAACTACATATATGTTTACACATACACACACACACACACACACACACTATATATATATATATATATATATATATATATATATATATATATATATATATATATATATATATAAACATATATATATATGTATATGTATGTTCATATATATATATATATATATATATATATATATATATATATATATATAGTTATACATATATAAACACACACACACACACACGCACACACACACACACACATACACACACACACACACACACACACACACACACACACACACACACACACACACACACACACACACACACACACACACATACATACATAAATATATACACACTACATGCACACCTCTATACCTATATGTATATATATATGTATATATATATATATATATATATATATATATATATATATATATATATATATATATATACAACACGGTATACAGTATATGTATGTGTATATATAAGGAAACAGGAGTGAGAATGAGAGAGAGAGAGAGAGAGAGAGAGAGAGAGAGAGAGAGAGAGAGAGAGAGAGAGAGAGAGGGAGGGAGAAAGGGACGGAGATGAGAGAGTCGGAGGGAGAGAGAGACGGAAGGGGAGAGAGACGGAAGGGGAGAGAGACGGAAGGGGAGAGAGACGGAGTGGAAGAGAAAGAAAGAGAGAGAGAGAGAGAGAGAGAGAGAGAGAGAGAGAGAGAGAGAGAGAGAGAGAGAGAGAGAGAGAGAGAGAGAGAGAGAGAGAGAGAGGTCGGGGGGAAGGGAGAAAGGCATATACCTAAGTGCGTGTGTGCTTTTGTGTATATGTATATGTATATATATATATATATATATATATATATATATATATATATATATATATATATATATATATATATATATATATATATGTATATAAGATTTACAGATCTATCAGTAAAACTTACATCATGTATCTGTCTATACACACACACACACACACACATTATATATATATATCAAATCAATAACGGTATGCTCATGTTTGAGCAGCCGTGGACCTCTCCACCATCCTTCGCCACTAAACTCGGTCTTACGCTTTTCTTTCCACTTATACCATCGACAGCCCGCAAATATCTTTGATATTGTCGCTCAGTCTTGTCTTCGGTTTGCCTCTTCCTCTGTTTCCTATCACCATCCCTGTCAGCAAGTTTTTCTCAATACTTTTACTTCTCATTACATGACCAATAAACTTTAATTTCCTCTTGTTCAAGATGTCCAACAGTCGGTCTTTACAATTTATTTTTCTCAGCACTTCATCATTCGTCTTCTTCTCTGTCCAGCTAATACGCAGTACTCGTCTGTAACACCACATTTCAAAACTATTGATCTTTTTCTTGTCTATCTACTTCAACACCTAACACTCAGAACCATATGATGCAATTGGGAAAACTAATGAGTTCAATAACCTCAGCTTTGTCCGTAAGGTAAATATATATATATATATATATATATATATATATATATGTAATACACGCGCATTATATAACCCATATCTCTATATAATACACACACACACACACACACACACAAACACACACACACACACACACACACACACACACACACACACACACACACACACACACACACACACACACACGTTTCCCGAGTTTCTTCCGAAAAGCCTTTCCAACCTGACATTTTTGTATTTCCCTCCAATATTTCTTTTCGTTTTAATCTCCCCAAGACCGAGACCAATACCTGAGGGGCCACGAGCTCCCCCTGGTTCGTGGGAGCGTCACCCCGGTAGCCTCACACCCTGGGGGAGAGGGGGAAAGGGGGAAGGAGATGGACGCAACTCTTTTCTAGTCTTTATAATACTACATAATTTCCCCCGAGGTTTCTACTCCACTCCGCGTTCCAGGGGCTAATAGAGCTCATTTTCCGCCCGAATCACGCATGGTTATCGACCAAACTGCGCCTGGTTAGCGTTCATCACGTCTGTTTGTTGTTCTTATGTTCCACCTGATCAATATCCCTTGTTGACTCGGTTGGGATTTCCATTTCGCTTAAAGACGATTTTGTGGTTGGGTCATTTCCAGCCCTGGCGAGTGGTTGCTTATCCTTAAATTGTGTAGTTACCTTTGTCTACCTTTTCATACTTGATTCTGTGTTTTGCATGTTTTGAAAAGGGAAGGGCATTGAGGGATACCAATTAAGAATAAGGTGGATTGAAGATGGGAGAGAGAGAGAGAGAGAGAGAGAGAGAGAGAGAGAGAGAGAGAGAGAGAGAGAGAGAGAGAGAGAGAGAGAGAGAGAGAGAGAGAGATTAAGAGATTTAGAGATTGAGAGAATTGAGAGAATGATATATTGAGAGACAGAAATTAAGAATTGGGAGAGCAAGAAACCTAGATAAAGTGAGAGAGAGAACCAAAACAAGAAGGTAAGAAAGAATAAAAGAAGATTTAGAAACCAAAGGAGCTGAAACACATTCCTCCTCTCCTCCCTTTGCAGAGGGCGAGAGCAAAGCCTTCTACGAGGAGAGCGAGGGAGAGAAACAAGCTAACAAGGCGACCATAACGAGCCTTCGAGGCGAGATCAAACACCTCCATGTCAAAATCGAGGAGGCAAAACAGGTGAGTTTTTTGTCAAGTTATTCATTTATTATCATTATCTTTTTGAGATAATATAGTAAGACTGTTTGATTTCTTAATTATTTTTTTCCAAATAATCTGAAAATAGGTCATCGGTCGTTTGCAAAATATATTAATATCGAGTTGCAAGACTCGATATTAATAGTTTAATCGTCAATCTTATATATCATATAATATATATATATATATATATATATATATATATATATATATATATATATATATATATATATATATATATATTACCGTCCGCACCGTATTCACATGTAAGTCTAATATGCCATTTTAGATATCCATCCTTATCCCCCTGTAATATGCAAAATACTGTGTGATCCCTGGTGTCCTAAGCACAATATGTCCCGGAGTTTCCTGTCCAATATTGCTCCTGCAACTGAGAAACTTGGCTTCTAAAAAAATCATCACGTGACTGAGACTTGAGCATAAAGTAATTAACCGCGTCTTCTAATTAGTGTGTTGTTCTGCTCCGCTTAATAGAAAGGTGTCTTTGTGACATGGGAAGCTATGAGGTTATTAGGGAAAAGCAATAATTGTGATATCTAATAACACATGTGCGTGTGTATGATGTATGCGATAAATAAGTGAATAAATACACACACACACACACACACGCACGCACGCATACACACATACACACACACGCACATGCACACGCACACGCACACGCACACTCACACGCATACGCACACGCACATGCACACGCACACACACACACACACACACACACACACACACACACACACACACACACACACACACACACACACACACACACACAGGAGCATACACGTACATACGCGCACGCACACACACATACACACACACATTTGTATATATATACATATATATATATATATATATATATATATATATATATATATATATATATATATATATATATATATATATACATATATACATATATATATATATATATATATATATATATATATATATATATATATATATATATATATATATATATATATATATATATATATATATATATATATGATTACTGATTAGTTATGAAAATCTGACCATCCTGCCGCAGCTCCAGGGCATCGCATCCTTAACCCACCTCTCGCACAGTCTGATTTCTGACGCTCCTCGACTCCCCAGGGCAGCGAGCGGAGCGTCGAGAGAGTCCTCCAGCAGCGGCGCCGTGCCATCAGCGCCCCCATCAAGGTGAAGAAAGCGGAGGGCGCCATCAGAGCCTCCGAGTACAAGCTGCACGACCTCGTCAAAAGGCTCAACTTCCTGCAGCATTCTCGGAAGCAGGTGAGCAGTGGTGGTAGGATGCGGGTGAGCAGTAGAGGTAGGAAGCGGGTGAGCAGTAGTGGTAGGATGCGGGTGAGCAGTAGAGGTAGGATGCGGGTGAGCAGTAGTGGTAGGATGCGGGTGAGCAGTAGTGATAGGATGCGGGTGAACAGTAGAGGTAGGATGCGGGTGAGCAGTAGTGGTAGGATGCGGGTGAGCAGTAGAGGTAGGATGCGGGTGAACAGTAGAGGTAGGATGCGGGTGAGCAGTAGTGGTAGGATGCGGGTGAGCAGTAGTGGTAGGATGCGGGTGAGCAGTAGTGGTAGGATGCGGGTGAACAGTAGAGGTAGGATGCGGGTGAACAGTAGTGGTAGGATGCGGGTGAGCAGTAGTGGTAGGATGCGGGTGAACAGTTATCCTTTTTTTCATATTTTCAGACCCGTGTTCTTTCTAATCTTTATCACCACTATTATTTTTTTATATATTCTTACCTATGCAATTGCTTATCTTTATCTACATTATTATTTTTCATGCTCCTATCAGTGCACTGTCTAATTTTTGTCGCCATTATTATTTTTATGTCCTTCCTCTTGCAATTTCTATTCTTTATCATCATTTTCATTTTCGTTATATTCAGACCAGCGCAATTTTTTTTTTCACCATTATCTTTCATGTTCTGGTCCTTGAAATTTCATTTTTTGTCACCATTATTATTTTTATGTCATGACCCATGCAATGTTTTTTTTTTCACTATCACCATTATTTTTCATATTTTCATCTCATACAACATCTAATCTTTATCACCCTTATCGTTACTCATATTTTTGCCCACACCATCTCAGCTCATTTTCACAATCATTCTTTTTTCATTATCAAACCCATGGAATTTTTAATTATTATCATTATCTTTTTTTTTGCAAATATGTCCCATACCCATCCACCCTTATAATGCCTCAACACTCTTTTTTTTAGCGTGAAAATCGGCTAAACTCCCTAAAGCAACAGCTGGGAGAATCGTCTTCAGACAGGGTACAGGAAGAGCACCGCACGATTCAGCAGTTACAACAGGTCGGTCAAAACTTATATTCATTAATCATCAAAATTAAATGTATTTTGATGAGCACTTTATTATCGCCTTTTTATGCTTTCGTTTCGATTCATCTTAGATCTTCATACTTTCACCGAAAAGGTTTTAATTTTTTTCACTCTTTTTATCGTCACTCTTTAACGATACCCAGACACTCTCGCCCATAACGTCACTCTAAGTATTCACCCTTAACTTCGTCCTCCTTACCTGTTGTTTCATCTTCAGAACCTTACCTGCAACATCACCTTTGGGTTCCCTTCGATATACTTGCTTTTCCACCTTTATTCTGGCCTTTTACTACCTAAATACTCGACTACCTAACTGCCTGTTTACCCATATGCAGGTATAAATATATAAATATATATATATATATATATATATATATATATATATATATATATATATATATATATATATATATATATATATGTGTGTGTGTGTGTGTGTGTGTGTGTGTGTGTGTGTGTGTGTGTGTGTGTGTGTGTGTGTGTGTGTGTGTGTGTGTGTGTGTGTGTGTGTGTGTATTTATTACTGCATAGGCGGTGAAACGCAGACATACACTATTATACACGCATGACAATATTAATAAACAAACCGATATACTAACACATGCAGCATGAAAAACATGAATAAGTTACGAACTAACAACAAACCAAAGAACAAACAGCAAAAAAATAACAAAACAACAAACCGAAAGGAACTGAGGATCGCTCCTTTCCCACCAAACCTTTATTCCGCCTCTTAAAGCCGCCCTCTCACCCCCCGCCCTCCTCCCTCCCTCCCACGCCCACTACAGGATCTGATCGCGCTGGAGAACGAGCAGGAGCGAGTGGGCGTGAGTGTGACGGAGGCGGAGAGTGTGAAACGGCGGTACGGAGCCATGGTGACGGCGCTCAAAGGGGAGGCAGCCTCCTACAGGACGACCCTAGACACGCTGCACGCCAGACTCGCCGAGGAGAAGGATTCCTTGAAGAACTTGAGGGTGAGAAGCCATATATCAACATGCATATGTATATATATAAAGACAGAAGTTGACAGAAATATATATGTAGAGACAGATAGATAGATAGATAGATAGATAGATAGATAGATTGATTGACTGATTGAAACTGATTGGTAGACTGATTGACTATCTAAGAGATAGAGATTTATAGATAGATACAGCTCGATGGACTGATAGATACATAAAACAGAGAAACCAAAATAGGTTTATGCACTTCCACCACGTACTGTATATAGTACCGTGAACCTTGAAAGCAAAAGAAATAACTAAATAGATAGATGGACAGACACAGGCCATTGAAAGATGCAGTAGTTCCCCCTTAACGAAAATGCAACATGACCTCATAGAGTATCAGATCTTAGAGAAAAAGATAGACAACAAAAATACAATGAAAAAAAACACGATTTCCTTTCTCCCTGAGCACAGGACAGCAGAAAGAAAGCAGAGAAAACACGAGACTGCCTGAGAACGCGCTTGCACGAGGAGGAGGAAAGCGCTTACGAGACCAAGAGAGAACGCGAAAAGAGGCTCTTCGAATTTAGGTAATCAGGAGGAACAAGTGGTGAGAGGAGGAAGAGGAGGGGTGGGAGGAGCACAGGTGATAGGGAAAAGGGAAAGGGAACAGGTAATGGGTTAGGGAACAGCACAAGTGATGAGAGGAGGAAGAGGAGGAGAAAAGAGAACGGGTAATGGGGTGAGAGGAGCACAGGTGATGGGGTGGGAAACAGCATAAGTGATGAGAGGAGGAGGAAAGAGAACGGTAGTAAGGTGGGGG
>NC_051392.1:6436798-6469298 GCF_015228065.2 Penaeus monodon | reverse complement strand
AATTGTATGAGCACTATATATTTGTCCAACTCAAGTTATATCCTAGTGAAATGGAATTGAGATGGTGAATTCAGGATTCCATTACTGATTAACTCCAGCTTCACTCCAGATTCATTGCCTTAATGCCAACTCCATCCAGACGTAACTCAGCCATCTCATATTTCCATATAGGACCACACCTAACCTTCTCCATGAACTCTTATTCACTTAATCCAAACCCAAACGCTAGCCTTGATATACCAACACACGGACAATTCACGGATCTACGAAATAAGAAAATTTCCCCCCTTTTCCTGTCCTCCAGGATGGTCGGAATGATCGAGGACCTCAAGAAGAAAGTCGAGGAGAAGGAGGCTATGAAGGAGGATCTCTCCGGACGCCTCGACGGAACGCTCAAGATCCTGGCGGGCGTGAGGGCGGGGCAGGAGCACATCGCGGAGAAACTGGAGGTTGTTCTTTTCGATTTTTGGAATATGTATATTTATATACACATTTACGAATTCATATATATTCAAACGAACTGAGAGTCATCTGTTCATCAATGCTTATTTGATTAAATAAAGATTTTGATAGAAATGATGTACCACAGACGTAAATTATACGAGTTCCTCTGAAACTGTTGAAAGGAGTATTCTGGGTACAATGCAGAAAAAATCAGTTCATCAAATAACAATAATAATGTATAAAAAAGATAACTGTAACAAAAAAAAAAAAAAAATCACCAGCAACGTCAAAGAAATATGAAATGTCATGAATAGCAAAACACTTTTCCGTGCTGATACAATGGAAGAAAACCCACAATACAAAAACTAGATTTATTGAAAATGAGACTACAGTTTCCAAATCCACCTGGATTCCATCTTCAGATCTGAAGATGGAATCCAGGTGGATTTGGAAACTGTAGTCTCATTTTCAATAAATCTAGTTTTTGTATTGTGGGTGTTTCTTCCATGAAATGTCATTATCTAACAAAAGCCAGACAATAGCTACTCAAAAAAAAAGAAGAAAAAAAAGGGAAAAAATCACTCGACAAACATAAATCAACAAATATACAATACCACACACGAAACAAAACAAACCGACAACCATTCATGATAACCGTACTTTTTTCTCTCATTAACGTCTAGTTTTCTGCCAACCCCTTTCCTCCAGACGGCCGAGAACGAGCGCCCACCAAAAGCTGAGTCTCCTCTGCAGTATCTTGTGGTTCTCATGGCGTTCTGCATGGACAGGGCCAGGGAGCTCATGGAAGAAGTGAGGGATGCTCAGATCGACCAGAAGGTGGGGTGGATGCGATAGCATTGCCATGGTTTTGCTTTCTTTCCGTCTCTGCCTCTATGTCTGCCTTTCTATCCCTCATTCTGTCTTTGTCAGTTTCTCTCTAGGTCGCCATATCTCTCTGCCTTTTCGTTTTGTCCTTGTCTCCCACTGTCTGTCTGTCTGTCTCCCTGCCTCTGCGTCTTTGTCTGTCTATGTCTGTCACTGTCCTTGTCTGTCTCTCTGTCTGTTTTTATCTGCCTCTCTGTCTCTGTTTGTCTCTCTGTCTATTTATCTGCGTCTATGTCTCTTGTCCTCTGTTTCTGTTTCTCCTGCCAGTCTGCCTTTACATCGATTACTTATTTGAAATATATTCCTAGCACATATCACAAAAGGTTAGAAACTGATTTCCTCTCAAACGGAATACCTACATATTTCACACGATATAATTATATATATGTGCATACACGTTTTATCATCACTGTTTATTCTGGTAGATGTCCGTGATCCACCAGGGAACAAACCCAAGGCCCAAGGATGAATACTGAACTAGACGAATGATATATATATACCTATGAATATAAACAAATAACAATCCTAAGGACGACACAACATTCCTCCCTCACACTTCATACCCTTCTTACCGTATACCATGTGTGTGAGAGAGACAGAGACAGAGAGTGAGTTAGAGACAGAGAGAAAGACAAAGCCACGGATGGAGAGACAGACAGTGAGTTAGAGACCGAAAGAAAGACACAGCTACAGATAGAGAGAGAGAGACAGAAAAAAAAACACAGACACGAATAGAGAGACAGAGACTGAGGGAAAGACATAGACATATAAAGAGACGGAAACAGAGAGAGACATTAACGAGACAGACAGACAAAGTATGAACCTGTGTACTAACATGTAAGTGTATCACAATTTTTTTATTCATATCCCCCCCCTCCCCCGGCCAACAGCTCGCGGAGATGGGGAAGAGGAACAGGACCGGGAGATCACCGGAGAACATTCGCGTGGCCTTCCCCGCCGCCGGCGCCACCGCCAAGGCAGCTCAGCAACAGGTACGCGTGTGTGCGCTCGTAAGGGTGGTGGTGAAGGAGAAGGTACAGTGAAGAGGATTACCTTGGTACAATGCTATATTATATGGATGTTTGCATTAATATGTGTGTGAGAGTGAGAGTGAGAGTGAGAATGAGAATAAGAATGAGAGAGAGAGAGAGAGAGAGAGAGAGAGAGAGAGAGAGAGAGAGAGAGAGAGAGAGAGAGAGAGAGAGAGAGAGAGAGAGATTGTCTGTTAAGTTGAGAGCACGAGTCTGTGCCTCAAACTGCGTCCGTCTGAGCACATGCTTCACATACATTCCACCGCGAAACTCTCCCTCGCAGGTGGAGGAGGGCGGGGACAGCGGCGAGGAGGAGGAGACCCTGACGAGGAAGTTTATCAAGCGACAGGCCCAGATGATCGTGGAGGCGAAGGCACGCAAGAGGAACCGACCTGTCACGTCTTTCAAGTCTTAGAACCTGAAATCCCGCTGCCTTGCAAGGACTCGGTGAACTGGTCCGTCTTCTTAGGCATCAATATGTGTAGATTAGCGGCGTTTAACTACAGTGCATTCAGTCTTACGTTTTTATTTCCTTTAAAATTTACTCCCTTCAATGCCACATTATAGCGTTCGACTTCTCTTGATTACCCGATATTATATTATAATTTTTATACCCAGTAAGGGCGCTTTCACACCAGGTGGCACGTCGCACTGGCATGCCATTTGATAATAAACATCCGGAAATACATGGAACCTTTCATACAGAAATGGCGTGGCATGTCGCATTTGCCACGTGCGACTTGCGTGCGACTCTGAGATCCGACTTGTCCACTATTTTTCAGCGTGCGACCCTGCAACCTTGGACAGTGTTTGAATAGAGCTTTAACATTCAAAGTCATCATTAGCCAAGATAATTTTAAAATGTTAAAATAAAATTAACACATCATAAATTATGAAAACTTTTGGATGTATGTCATACATAGAGTTTTGAAGTGCCTACATAATTTCCACACATTTGACAACACTGCTTCGGTATGCATGCTTTCGTGCACAACTATGCCTGTTCCAAACAATGCCACAAGATTGCTTAGGGCTTAAAGCAACAATAACATCATAATCATCCGATGATGCCATCTTGTGAGCTAAGTGAAAATGGCCTGACAAGCGTCACGTGTAACCTTAGGTCTTAAATCGTGTCACTTGCCACTTGTCATATGCAACGTGCCACCTTTCTGTGGAAGCGGCCCAAGGCTATGAACCATAAAGTAAGATCGAGTCAGGAATTTCGTTCTAGTAAAGTTGTTTCTCCTGGTAATATCTCATAATTTAGGCAATATCAACTTGACGTGAATTGTATTTTCAGGATTAATAAGCACCAAATAAAGAAAGGAAACAATACTTGCCTTTTTAACACAAACAATTTCTTTAATTTTCCCCAATGTATATTGCCTGTTCTGTTAATGAGGAAAAATGTACTTCGAATAATCACCAGTAATAAAGGCCCCAAGTTGCACTGCACCCTATCAGAATCTTTTTTGGTGCAAGGTGTAAGTACTGCATTTTTCCCCTGGCAATACATTCTTAGTCTCCGGAATTCTGTGAATGTAATGCTCTTGTTTGTAACAACCCCTGTGATTGGCTCGTGATATTTCTCAAACACTTCCACTGACAAATAAATATCAAGCATTAAAATTATGCTAAAAAGTTTGGAAACGTTACAATGCTTAGGCCAATGCCAACGTTATTGCTTGAAATATTAGCATTTTTCACAAAAAAAAGCAATTGGAAGTGGTATAACTGGCAACTTTGTCACAATCGTGATTTCCAAACACTAATGACATTTAACCTCAAAAAATAAAGTTTTAACAAAAAATGTTTGTGAAGATATATATGAGTTTTCGTGAGATTCATATATGTAAAACACATTATTTAGAGAAGTTAAAGTATGTATTTACATGTTAGTGAAAACCGTACGGTTTTCTCACCTGATTCGTTGTCTCTGTGCGGATCCCTTATGGAGTTTATATATACATATATACAACACACACACACACACACACACACACACACACACACACTACATATGTGTGCATAAATATATATTCATATAAACACACAGATGATAACAAACCCAGAGGCGGCAGAATCAGACGTAGAAACACTGTGAATATGTTTTTCACATAGATATCTTACGTTTTGTAAGTTGAATACTTATAACATTCTGACATTAATTCCTTAATCGGATTTCTTTCCTGTTGTAAATATTTGTAAAATTATATCTACCAATCACAGTCATCGTTAGAGACACCTCCAATCACAGAATACTACATACTATACAAGTATTGCCAGATAAAAATTGTCACCTCCAGACTCATGGTGTATTAGTTGGAAGTGTGGGGAACTGTAGCCGTGTATTCAAAATATAGCGATAGGGTGGGGCTTGGGGGTGAAGCCCCCAGGATAAGGAATTTTTTCGGTTCAGTAAGGCGGTGTTCGTGGATTTTCAGAATGGTTAATGGTCAAGAAAAATAAATGTGCCAGGCATCAAAGGTCATATGCATTATGATAAAGTATTGTGGCAAAAGGGTAAAAAATAGTTAACGATTAAGATAAGTGTACAGAAGAAGGGGATGAAGAAGAAAAGAAAAAGGAAGGGGGAAGAAGAAAAGACTCTGCAAAATTAGTTGAGGCAAGGGCTGAGGACCAAGGTAGGGATGATCCCCGCATTGGGCCTCACTCCCCGTCACATAAGCCCCCGTCAGAGAGAAAACTTTTGATAATCAACACCACATTCTTTTACTGTACTAATTCGGTATTATGCACAACACAATGTTATTTTCAACAAGAAATACAATTTTATATAAAGGGTATATACAAACAATACACTTCCTATTGCATGACAAGAAAAAAATACTTCTTACAAAATCAGAATAAACATTTCGTCATGTTTGACATTTCACACTGATAAAAACATCATTAACAAAACATTATTGCTGGAAATCACCAACAATTTGTTGTTTTTCTCTCACACTAAATAATGTTATAACCATTAAATAAGAAGTAAGCAATTACAAGGAAAATTATTGGTACAAAAAGGGTATCATAAAACATTCATATAAATTAATTGTCATAATTTTTTTCTATGCGAAATTGACTTTAGTCATATTGCATGTCTTCTGTATACACAATAATTGCGTTTGTCGCGTTCCATATGCTGATTATACAATCCATGTGCAGAGACATGCAAAGTAAACTTTGTCATAGCCGTATCGGGTGTTTGAATCAGCCGTTTTCGTGATTCTGATTTTAGTTTTCAAGCTCGTAAACCAATGGTCCCAATCATAATGAAACAAACGGGAACAATATTACGAAAGTGAATTTTATGACATTGCAATGGTATTCACAAAAAATAATAAATCTCAGGTAACATTTCGCATTTCCTACCGCAATAGTACTACTGGAAAAATGCATAGACCAAAAGCATCAGTATAGGCCCGCCCTTGGCGTCGAACACATCCGGCAGTATAGCAGCTTGATAAAGTTTCGTGGTGAAAAGGGTTAAAGTGAATTAACGATTAGGATAAGTTGACAGAAGAAGAGGAGAAGAAAAGCCCATGCAAAATTAGTTAGGGCGAGAGTTAAGGTCCAAACTAGTGGAGATCCCCTACATTGGGAATCTGTCTCCGTTTCCTAATCCCCCCCTCCCCCCACGTCAACAACGAGCAAAAGATTTGGGGGAAGGTCTATATATCAATTTATATTATTTTATTTATTGAAAAATTTCTGACGCGTTAACATCACAGGTCATTAGCGGCGTATTCAAAATATAGCAATCGGGCGAAGTTTGGGGGCGAACCCCCAGGTAAGGATTTTTTTTATTCATATGGCTATGTTTGTGGATTTCTAGGGTAGGTAATGGTCAAAACAAATGTGCCAGACATTAAGGGTCATATAACATTATGATACACTATTATAGCTGAAATGGTAAAAATGACAACGATTAGGATAAGTGAACAGAAGACAAGAGACCATGCAACATTAGTCGCGGCGAGGGCTGAGGTCCAAGGCAGTGTTGATCCCCAACATTGGGCCTCAGTCTCCGTCTCCTAAGCCTCCCCCCCCCCTAACAACGAGTAAGGAAATGTTGGGGGGTAATTTATATGTACCTTAAACGCAACATCAGCGTCATATACTTGTGGTCACAATCCATAATCACATGCAACATCTATATTTTTATTTTTTATACATGCACATGACATGCATAAAGATATTTTTAAAAAATCGGCCATTCCAACAATTGTGGTGAAAAGGGTAAATGAACTATAATGCCAATTAATGGTTAATGGTTAAAAAGCAAAAATAATTGTGCTAGACATCTATAAGAAGGCATAGTAAAGTAAATATGGGTAAAGGAGGCGATGAGTGAATGGGTAAAGGTAGGATTAAGCAACGGGGATTAGAACAAGTGAAGGATATGTATACGCCTGAGGAAGGAGAACAGGTTGTCAAAGCAGAAACTTCGGGTTAATGGCAAATGGTACAAAGAAATAAATGTGCTAGACATATAAGGTCATATAGCACTACGATAAAGTATTATGTCGAAAAGGGTGGAAATTAATTAACATTTAGGATAAAATGTTAGATGCCAAAGGTTGTATAACGTTATAGGTTAGAATGGTAGTGAAAAGGTTATACAGGAGCAAATGGAATGCGGTGGAGATTTGTAATAGGAGAAGGGGTTAAAGGTATAGGGTGATCAGATCAAATGGAGAGTATGTGTATGAAGAAGGGAGAGTAACACTGAACGAGGAAAACTTCGAAAAAGAAATTATGAAACAATCAAAGGTAATGTGGGTAGAAATGGTAGTTGTAGAAGTAGGAGAAGAATCAAGAGAATGAGATAAGGGAAGTGAAGTATCGGGAAGGATGTCAGGAGGGGAGGGATCCAGAGGACACTGTTGTGACATAAGGGAGTCACGTGACCATCCAGGTAGGAGTGGTAAGGGTAATGGGGAAGAAAGAGGGAATGGTGAAACACATGGAGGAGAGAGTGGGGTGGTTTTTGGGAGAGTAGGAGGAAGAAAGAAAACTTTAGGAGGAGGGATATCGTCAAATCCTTTGAATGTAGAGCGAATAGGAATAGACGGTTGATGAGGAAGTGGAGCATTCTCTTGGGTCATGTTTAGGAAGTTTTGGATGTCTTCTAGAGTTCTGGAGGGGAGTTGGGTGGGGAAGTCTTAGAAGGAAAGGTTTTCTTATGTGGAGAAGAGAGAATAGATATCCGAAGAGCAGAGGGAGAGGTGGGTGGAGGAGAGGATGTGGTAGAAGATGGGGTGGAACGTTTAGCTTGTCTGGTGCGACAGGTAAGAGTGAGAAAGAGCAAGGATGTGGTAGACTGGAGTATCAGGATTTAGACTGGAAAAGGAATTTGACTGGGGGAGAGAGGGAGTAGAGATAGGATGGTTTGGGGTAGAGGGAAGAGATAATTGGGGAGATGCTGAGAATTCTTAAAATTGGAGGGGAGCAGAGCCAAGTAGTTTTGGAATAGGGTAGAAAGAAAAATCTAGTCGGCGTGCTTCTTGTCTGGCCTCATGTAGGGTTAGGCCTAGTTTGAATCATAACTGCTACCTCGGATTCGTGTTTGTAGGCAGGGCAGCTCCAATAAAATACATTATGGGAGCCACCATAATTGGCACATGTGCGTGATTGAGTACAGCAATTTGTGAACGGTTATGACCAGGGTGGGTGCATAGAGGGCACCGGGCTGCGGAGCGAGTGTTTGGCTTGGTGGCCAATATATCTGATATTGACGGGGAATTGGTCGATATGGTCGGACAGAGCATGACACTCAACCAATATAAACTTCACGGGGAGGTCATGTCTAAGGAAATTAATCTAGGTGGTAATGGTGTAGGGCTTACGTTGGCCTCTGGGAGGAATAGCGTTGCACTGTACTGCTACTGCATCATAGTCGACACGGCATGTTGAACAAGTGGTTTTCACAATCTGACCAGTCCTTGTAGACAGGATAGTCAGTATGGAAGAAGGAAGCAGTTTCAGTACAAGTATTAAGGAGGAGTGAGGTTGAGCAGGAATAAGTTTGCCCTTGAGGTCAAGTAGGTTAGATAGTGCACGAGCTTGGGACTGATGTAACTGTGACAAGGCGTGAACGATCGGAACGACTACGAAAGGAAATTTTGCCTACTTGTCTTTGTAGACATTGTTGGAAGAGAAGGATATTGTCTAAGTATGGGGCTGTAGGGGTAATCACAAAGAATCGATCCCACTTGGCTCGGCCAAAAAGGGTACTCAAAAGGTTTGTGGAGGTGGAAGTAGTAGGACGAGGGTTGGAGGAAGATGGGGTGATATGGAATTTAGTACTGATGGGAGTAGGGTAATAAGGATGAAGAATGGTAATAGGGGGGTGGGGGAAGACAATGCAGTAGGAGACGGAGTGGAGGATGTTGGGAGAAAGGAAGGGGTATATTCTGAAAGTTGAGTAATGACCTAGATGGATGATTCGGAATAGATAAGAGTCGACAGCAAACGTTGAGGATGGGGTATTATTATCAGTGGTTGGAGTCAAAGGAGAGGCATGGATCAGGAAACCAATGAAATCAAATTTAGATAGGTTAGTTGATGAAGGGACTAGCCTTAATACTCCTAATAAGGGTAAAAAATTATTATTGGCTATAGTGAGCCTTTAGTAAATGGGGAGAGGAAACGATCTACCCTCGGGGTCCCCATTCTCATGGCTCCCAGAGACCGTTAATGAGTGACACAAAGCCAGCTTTTCATCCTTTTAACACAGCTCTCACACCTCAAGTAGTGGACAGAGGAAGGGGACGAAGAAGAGGAGGAAAATAAAGAAGAGAGGAGAAAATACCACGCAAAATTAGTTGAGACGAGGGCCGAGGTCCAAGGTAGGGGTGATCCTCTACATGGGGCCCCAGTCTCCATCTCCTAAACCCCTCATGACAACAAACACGGGATTCGGGAGTCAAAGTGTGGGACTCCGTATGGATGCCTGACAGGTTGGGAAGCCTGTAAAGGAAGGCAAAGGGGGCTGCAGTAAAGCATGGACAGGACAACAATGTATGGAACTGTAAAAGTAACATTACATAGGGGCAGATCAAAATGTGACATCAGATGGGAGCGAGTTAGGCAGGTGTGGCCAATATGTACGTGGGCAAGAGCCGTTTCCCAGCGTCTGTTCCGATGAAATGGAGCTGACCAGGCAGAGATCGATAGTTTTACAATATGTAATATATTAGTGCAAAGACTTGACCATAATGATTAACATCAGGTATAAAGGAAGGGCTTTACAACTAAACTGGAGAATACCATCCACATGGCTCATCCAGGCCGTCCATAACTGGCACAAGGACAATCTTTCATCCTTTAAACACTGGTTCTCGCACCTTAGGAAATAATAGGTGTTGATGAAGAGGGGGGGGGGGGGCAAAATTAGTTGAGTTGCAGGCCGAGGCCCAAGGGATGGGAGATCTCCAGCATTGGGTATGTCTTCATCTCCTAAGCCCCCCCCCTTCCCCACGACAACAATGGACAAGGGGGTTTGTGGCGATGCCAATTAATCTATTTCATAAATTAAACTTCATAATTTAGGTTGCTTAATTAACCATAAGAGGTAACAAAAGGCTGGTCGATAGCATTTGGATTACAGTGGTTGAAATAAATCACATCTTATGTTGCTGGCTCTTACAATTCCTTTACAGGCAATTTATTTAATTTTATCTTAATTGTTTCAACATACCTTGGTAATATTTTTTTAGATATCGTAAAGAGGGCTTCAAAAATAACTATTATTCATCTTATTATAATAAGAAAAATAATGAAGCTTCCGAGAGTAGTACCACATTGAAATACGAAGAACAAATACGTGTGAAGGTATACAAAAACTATGTAGGTTTCAAAGGATAACTTTATTAGTAACGTTATCAAATGTGGATGTATTTACTGAAGTTCGCTGGAATGCACTTTCTTCTAATCGAGGATATTTCAAGCTTTATATGCACCATAATGATGTACCTCTGTATCAAGACAATGTGGTGGTGGTCTTTCACCTTGAAGTCCTGAGCAACATTAGTCATGAAACACCCTGAAATACAAAAAGATCGTTAAACCCTTATTAGACATGACACTATGTAAAGAATAAGCTAACTGTTCATCAGCACATTTGAAATGTGATGATGATGATGATGATGATGATAATAATAATAATAATAATAATAATAATAAAATAATAATAAAGTATATATCTATACATCTCTCACCCCCCACAGACAAAGACCCCCTCACACCCCCCCACACAGAGATACTCACTCACCCCCCCACACACACACAAGACACACACACACACACAACACACACACACAACACACACGAGACACACACACACACACACACGAGACACACACACAACAACACACACGACAACCACCACCACACACCACACACACACACACGAGACACACACACACACACACACACACGAGCACACACACCACACACACACACACACAGAGACACGAGACACACACACACACACGAGACACACACACACACACACACACACACACCACACACACACACACGAGAGCACACACACACACACACACACAAAACTCACTCAACTCACTCACTCGTGCATTTTACCTATTTATATATGTAACTATAATCAGCCCATGTACAACAATCAGAATAAAATGTGATAAAGGATATACAATTTCAGGTAATTTCAATTTACCCCAATTTGGTGGGTAAATAAACAATCAATTTTAAAGACTCTTCAAACCATGAAAACAAGTAGTTACCTTTTACATTTAGACTTTTTACCAGAATAACAAGTACTTTAGCAACCTTAAACCTCGTACAACATAAGGACATTGGTTAGTGAGAGATTAAGATTACCAGTAACAAAGCACCAGGAATATGTTTTTTGGTATTCTCAATCTAAAGACAACCAGTGAGAAGGCAGACCTGTATTCAATACTAGACTGTACCCATTTCCTACCAAATACTAACCTTCATAAATGGTTTTCATTCCATGCTTTCTGCTTCCATATGCTGGAAAAAGAGAGATTACCAATCTGAAACTTTCAAAACACTCGTTTGCATCTCTGCTACGCGAGTGATTGTCAGAATACAGATCATCAGGTATTCAGCCAGGGGCATTCAATTATCATCATGCAATTATGTTAGTAAGCAAATTAAAGGAAATCAAACTACACAAATACTGACCATGTACTAACACTGTGCATTCTCTCATTCCCCTCTAAACCACGTTAACAGGTTTAGGCTTCACACCTGTAAAAAAAAAAAAAAATAAAATAAATATTTATATTTAATAGGTTTCATTCTTAAATAATTATGGCAAAATACTACTTTCAGGGATTTTTTTTTTTCTCTCTCTCTCTCTCTCTCTCAAACAAATGTTACAATGTATTAATTCTTTACATAATAGAGTGAATAACAATGGGAAGGAAGATAATACACCTAGCCTATGCTTTAAATGAGTAATAAAAATAGTTAAATCCTTGCTTTGCTACCTCATTTTAATTTTTTCCAAAAGCTATAGTCTTTTCTGTCATAAAAGTTTTTAAAATAAAATCCTATACCTCTAAAATATGTAGATTCCACTAACCTTTGCAAGCCCATTGTTCTTGATCCAAGTAACATTTTTAGCTTACATCTGTAAAAAGAAAAATTATGTATAAATACATTGTAGCTTAATTGATCCACATCCATTGCAAGCATGTCTTTCAGAAATTACCATCATCAGACTATCAGACTGGGGCGATATTTATCATCACAATATCAATTTTTGAAAAACCAAAACCTTATCATTCATTCCATTGGTATCAAGTTTAACTGTCCCCTGAAATTGTATTTTCCTTTTTTTTCCCCACACAGATGGCTCTAAAAACTATTAGCAAGAATTAAATCTCCAGGACTACCTGATCTCACCTGCATTATCTATTCCTTGAATTCCTTGGAAAAATCTTATCATCAAGATCTTTATATTAAAATTGTTAATAGTAAAATTAGAACTTCTTTCAAAAAAAATCTAGGAATGGAATGAATAGGCAACAGAGGTTTTGTAATGGACTCTCTGGTAACTAAGGAAGTACCATAAACAATGGAAAGGGATATACAAAGTTTTTTTTATCACATTTTTAGCATTTTACCTTTCAGAGATAATACAATTAGACATTCAGACTGGGGCAGTATATAGATCATCACATTAATAATGGGTGTGTATATGAACCCATGATTGGTCCGGCTTTTTAAAATTACCAAATGCTATAGCTTAATCTTTATCATATAAAACTAGCCAAAAGAAAGTCATAGTCTACCAACAAACCAAGTGACACTGACCTACTCAAGTCCATTGCTGTTCCAGTAAGTAATATTAGTAGGCTTCATCTGTAAGAAAAAAAAAGTATAAACAAGACTTGCATATTTCAAAGCCACATTTTTGGTAAATTTTTTTTCAGGGATAACCATCATCAGACTTTCAGACTGGGGCGGTATATGTATCATCATATATTGAACTGCAGATGTAAACTATGCTTGTATGCATGCAATGAACACTATTTTGAATTTAATTAATGATACTAACCTCATGCAAAACTACTAATTCTCAAGATCAGTATGCACTCTGATGGATTCACCTGCAAGAGTGAAAAATGTGTTGTTATATATTTAAAACTTTTTAGACAAGTTTCAAGAAAGTCTCTCTTTCAGAGATAATACCATCATCAGACTTTCAGACTGGGGCGGTATATATATCATCACATTCGTGCTGCAAGGTACATATATACAAACAAGTACAGAACATTGCTACCAAATATTTTTAAAATTTACAAGTGCTATAGCTTTGTCTTAATCATATTAAACTGGTCAAAAGAAAGTGATGTTGCTTAACAATATGTAAGTGACACTGACCTATTCTAGTCCACGGTTATTCCACTGCCACATTGTTGGTTTAATCTGCAAGAAAAATTGTATAAATAAGGTTTGAATCTTTTAACCCTACATTTCTGGCAAGTATTTCTTTCAGAGATAACCATCATCAGACTTTCAGACTGGGGCGGTATATATATCATCATAACTTCTTGATGCCAGAAGTGAACATATACATGCAATGATCACTAAAGTTTTATTAACCCTTATCCGATGGGTAGTATTCATATTGGCCCGGGCCTCGCTGCCGGGGGCTTAAATCATCGCCCTAGCATGCGCAACCACTCATGCCAAATAACAGCATCCCATTCCGTTTCTTCGTAATACTATGAAGATATGTTGTATTTTCATATTTTCAGTTTTCATTATTTTTTAAAGTCTCTACTTGCCAAACTTCCTGATAAATCGAGACTGAAGGGTATTTTTGTTGTTATATATACTCCATAATTGATCATTATTCGGTCTATAGACCGAATAAAATAAGCAGTGTGCGGCATCATGGAGTTGAAATCGTCAGTTTGTTGCATGGTAAAAATGAGTTTTAATACCGACTTAATCACACTTTCACTGGCAGAAAAATAATCTTTTGCCGTGATTGGGGAAAAAAAAAAGAAAAAAAAGAAAAAACTCGTGGCATGTCCATACATACTCTATGGCATGTGCATACGTGCCCCCGGCAGATGGTCCCGCCATGCCATGGCATGTGCGTACATGACACCCGTCGGCAATGGGTTAATCCAATGTCAGACTACAAGGCCATGCCCACAGTAATAAAAAGTTTATCTATTGTCTCTACACATAGATGGCTCTACAAGTGCTTAGTCACCAAGGAGTCTGCTGTTAATCTTACCTGTTTATCCTTTTTCTTGATTTATTTTATTTTAATTTTAATTTTTTTTTTTGTCTTTGATGTTATTAATATTAAATTATTTAATATTAATAATTTCAATATTAATAATATGGGAAAGAAAAAAATATTTTTCCCCTCCAATTCAAGGAATGGGGAAATCAGGATCAGTCACTAGCGCCAAATGATACTCCTTGGTGGCTGAGCACACATGGAGCCATCTTTATGTAACAAACCTCACTAAAATCCAAAGGGGACAGTATACATAAACCTGCTGACATTGGTTATTTACAAATAGAGGGTTTTATCTGTATATAGAGACCATGGAGTCAATTACTAGTTTATCAAACTTGCTTACCCCATCTCAATTCTATTTCTATTACTATAAATTTATTACACAACAATAGTTATTTTCATGAAATAGGGTAAAGAATTCAAATCAAATAAGCCTAGTAAACAGCACTTCTAAACATTTGTGTTACCTAAATAAATAAAATCTTAATGTTACTGACCTTCTGCAAATCCCTTATAACTTCAGCTGTAAAAGAGTAAATAAAAAAATATTTAAGTAAATAATCTTTTAAACCAAAATACTATTGTTAGGGGAGAGGGGATATCTTCTGATTAGGACAGTACACTATATCAATTCATAATAAAACAGTATGAAGACAAATGCTAAATGTGGCCTACCGTCCACATGGGTAATAAAAGGTCTATGCAAAGCTATTTGAGGTTTCTCATTTTTCCAAATGCTAATGTTTGTAGAGGTGTCCAAACCAATATCAAACAAATACTAACCTATGGGAGTCCACCATAATTGTACTGACTCTTATTTTTAGGTTTAACCTGAGAAAAAAAAAAAAAAAAATTAATAAGATGAAACATTTTAGATACAAACTTCTGGAAATATTTCTTTCAGATATTATACCATCGTCAGATATTCAGACTGGGGCGGTATATTGATCATCACATAATTAACATTGATGCTAATGGACAGTATGTAAAAAAGTACAATAAAATATGCCCAATTCTCAGGCATCTGCCTACAACCAACCAAAACAAATGATACTAACCTATGCAAGTCAAGTACTGTTGCCCCAAACCAATACACCTCTAGCATTGTCTGAGTGCAAGACCCAATGCATAGCCTGTTCTAGGCTTGCTATTTGAGGAATTTGGGGCAGAAATGGAACGAAAACAAAGTTGGCTCTGGTACCATGGCTGCATCTGGCTACTTGAAACCAGACTTATCATATTTCTGTGTTATCTGTAAAAGAGAGATTTGTTGTATAAATAACATGCATCATTCTAGAGCCACATTTCTGGCAATTATCTTCATTCAGAGAATACCATCATCAGACTTTCAGACTGGGGCGGTATATAAATCATCACAATAATCATTGATGTCGCTGTAGTGTGTATACATGATCTTTCCACTGTGCTCTCTCTCACTCATGGAGGAGGAGGAGGAGGAGGAGGAGGAGGAGGAGGAGGAGGAGGAGGAGGAGGAGTAGTGGAGGAGGAGGAGGAGGAGGAGGAGGAGGAGGAGGAGGAGGAGGAGGAGGAGGAGGAGGAGGAGGAGGAGAGGAGGAAGAGGAGGAGGAGGAGGAAGAGGAGGAGGAGGAGGAGGAGGAGAGAAGGAGGAGGAGAGGAGGAGAGAAGGAGGAGGAGAGGAGGAAGAGGAGGAGGAGGAGGAGAGAGAGGATCAAAGGAACTTAGTTACTAAGAAGTCATTTTCATTCTTTGATTCATAAAAATATTTCTATTGCTAGTATCATGAAAACAGAACTAATTGTAATTAATAATAAAACGTTATCAAGTAAATCTAAACACTAAGTCATACTGACCTGCAGAACTGATTTTCTGTTCAGTATGCTTTCCTTTAACCCAACGCTGATGGGTGATTTCTTGATACACAAGCCCCCTCTCCTGGGTTATGGCCTGGGCCCTGCTTGCTTGCTTGCTTGAGATTTGCGAAGTTCTGGCTTCGCCCGGGCCTTTCACTTATGGCCCGGCCTGTGTCAGCTTTTTATGGCTGTCTCATTTGTTTGTCTGACACTCGGTGCTTACCGTGGCGGTGGGATTGCCAGCAGGCGCTCCTGTAGCCATGGTGTAAGCATCTCGCATAATCTCTTTACCAGCACGACGGCTGTGTTCTGCGGGCTTTGTCTTAGAAATTGCGTGTGCACGCAATTCTCTAAGTAATGTACAAGTGTGGCGTTCGGCTCGCCACAATGCATGCAACACCTCTCTTCATGTTCTATTGTTTGTATGAACTGCCATGCACAGTGGTAACCTAGGCGCATTCTGTGCAGAATGACTTCGGTACCTCTGTTGTTTATTTCAGAGAGTGCCAGTGGTTCATAGCCTGTGGCATCTGAGTACCAGCTGGCCGAGGGGGAGGATCTCGTTTCCTCTCTGTGAAGCTGCAGGAGGAAGGAGGTGGCCGTCACCGTACACTTCCTCCTAAGTAATTTTTGGCTCTGATGTATTATCATGGGATTAGGGGGCATACCCCTGCCAACTTCGGCTAATCTGTCAGCAAGCTCATTCCCTCTGATCCCTATGTGGCTGGGAACCCAGTTTATGATGATTCTTCTACCTCTGTGCCAGTGTGAGGATGGTAGTCAAAAGGTAGATATTGTCAGTGGGTGAGCGCTGCTGAAGACAGTCGACAGCTCCTTTGGAGTCTATGTGTATGACCACGAGTCCTTCCCTCACGGATGCGGGGCTCAGTGCTCCCATGATGGGCCCTACTGCCGGGGGTTTCTGTTGTCACCCTAGTGTGCTTGCCATGACTATACATTCTCTGGAAAACAAGATTGGCACACCATGGCATATATCCACATGCCATCCAGAATATAGTCCAGGGTTAGGTTGACCTGTAAAAAAAATGAAAAATGTATTAGTAAATATGATCAATTCTTGCTTAATTTAGATTTTTTTTAGATATACTTTTCAGGCAATTATTTGAATTCAGAGAATACCATCATCAGACTTTCAGACTGGGGCGGTATATAAATCATCACAATCATTGATGTCGCTGTAGTGTGTAAACATGATCTTTCCACTGTACTCTCTCACACTCATGGAGAGAGGAGAGGAGAGGAGAGGAGAGGAGAGAGAGGAGAGGGAGGGATCAAAGGAACTTAGTTACTAAGAAGTCATTTACATGCCACTCTGATCTCCTCTTTATTTCATTCTTTGATTCATAAAAATATTTCTATTGCTATTATCATAAAAACAGAACTAATTGTAGTATTAAAAGGTTATCAAGTAAACCTAAACACTAAGTAATACTGACCTGCAGACCTGATTTTCTGTTCAGTATGCTTTCCTTTAACCCAATGCTGATGGGTGATTTCTTGATACGCAAGCCCCCTCTCCTGGGTTATGGCCTGGGTTTATGTTGTCACCCTAGTGTGCTTGCATGACTATACATGTCTCTGGAGGAGGGGGGAGGAGGAGTAGTGGAGGAGGAGGAGGAAGGAGGAGTAGTGGAGGAGAGGAGGAGGAGGAGTAGTGGAGGAGGGAGGAGGAGGAGGAGTAGTGGAGGAGGAGGAGGAGGAGGAGTAGTGGAGGAGGAGGAGGAGGAGGAGTAGTGGAGGAGGAGGAGTAGTGGAGGAGGAGGAGTAGTGGAGGAGGAGGAGGAGGAGGAGTAGTGGAGGAGGGGAGGAGTAGTGGAGGAGGAGGAGTAGTGGAGGAGGAGGAGGAGGAGGAGGAGAGAGTGGAGAGAGGAGGAGGAGGAGGAGGAGGAGGAGGAGTAGTGGAGGAGGAGGAGGAAGGAGTGGAGGAGGAGGAGGAGAGTGGAGGAGGGGGGAGGAGGGGGAGGAGGAGGAGGAGGGAGGAGGAGGAGGAGGAGGAGGAGGAGGAGGAGAGTAGTGGAGGAGGAGGAGGAGGAGAGGGAGGAGGAGGAGGAGGAGGAGGAGGAGGAGGAGGAGGAGGAGGAGGAGGAGGAGGAGGAGGAGGAGGAGGAGGAGGAGGAGGAGGAGGAGGAGGAGAGGAGGAGAGAGAGGAGAGGGGGGATCAAAGGAACTTAGTTACTAAGAAGTCATTTTCATTCTTTGATTCATAAAAATATTTCTATTGCTAGTATCATGAAAACAGAACTAATTGTAAGTAATATTAAAAGGTTATCAAGTAAACCTAAACACTAAGTAATACTGACCTGCAGACCTGATTTTCTGTTCAGTATGCTTTCCTTTAACCCAACGCTGATGGGTGATTTCTTGATACGCAAGCCCCCTCTCCTGGGTTATGGCCTGGGCCCTGCTTGCTTGCTTGCTTGAGATTTGCGAAGTTCTGGCTTCGCCTGGGCCTTTCACTTATGGCCCGGCCTGTGTCAGCTTTTTATGGCTGTCTCATTTGTTTGTCTGACACTCGGTGCTTACCGTGGCGGTGGGATTGCCAGCAGGCGCTCCTGTAGCCGTGGTGTAAGCATCTCGCATAATCTCTTTACCAGCACGACGGCTGTGTTCTGCGGGCTTTGTCTTAGGAATTGCGTGTGCACACAATTCTCTAAGTAATGTACAAGTGTGGCGTTCGGCTCGCCGCAATGCATGCAACACCTCTCTTCATGTTCTATTGTTTGTATGAATTGCCATGCACAGTGGTAACCTAGGCGCATTCTGTGCAGAATGACTTCGGTACCTCTGTTGTTTATTTCAGAGAGTGCCAGTGGTTCATAGCCTGTGGCATCTGAGTACCAGCTGGCCGAGGGGGAGGATCTCGTTTCCTCTCTGTGAAGCTGCAGGAGGAAGGAGGTGGCCGCCACCGTACACTTCCTCCTAAGTAATTTTTGGCTCTGATGTATTATCATGGGATTAGGGGGCATACCCCTGCCAACTTCGGCTAATCTGTCAGCAAGCTCATTCCCTCTGATCCCTATGTGGCTGGGAACCCAGTTTATGATGATTCTTCTACCTCTGTGCCAGTGTGAGGATGGTAGTCAAAAGGTAGATATTGTCAGTGGGTGAGCGCTGCTGAAGACAGTCGACAGCTCCTTTGGAGTCTGTGTGTATGACCATGTGTCCTTCCCTCACGGATGCGTGGCTCAGTGCTCCCATGATGGGCCCTACTGCCGGGGGTTTCTGTTGTCACCCTAGTGTGCTTGCCATGACTATACATCTCTGGAAAACAAGATTGGCACACCATGGCATATATCCACATGCCATCCAGAATATAGTCCAGGGTTAGGTTGACCTGTAAAAAAAATGAAAAATGTATTAGTAAATATGATCAATTCTTGCTTAATTTAGATTTTTTTTAGATACACTTTTCAGGCAATTATTTGAATTCAGAGAATACCATCATCAGGACTTTCAGACTGGGGGGTAGATAAATATCACAATCATTGATGTCGCTGTAGGTGGTAAACATGATCTTTCACTGTACTCTCTGCACACTCATGGAGAGAGGAGAGGAGAGGAGAGAGAGAGGAGAGAGAGGAGGAGGGGGGGATCAAAGGAACTTAGTTACTAAGAAGTCATTTCATCTGTCCACTCTGATCTCCTCTTTATTTCATTCTTTGATCATAAAAATAATTTCTATTGCATTTATAAAAACAGAATAATTGTATATAAAAAGGTTACATAAACCAAACACTAAGTAAATGACCTTGCCGACCAGTTTTCTGTCAGTATGCTTTCCTTTAACCAAGCCTCTGGGTTTCTTGATACGCAGCCCCCTCTCCTGGGTTTGGCCTGGGTTTATGTTGTCACCCTAGTGGCTTCACTTATACAGTGCTCTGGAAAACAGATTTGGCGCACATGGGATATACACATGCATCTAGAATATAGTCCAGGGTTAGGTTGCCTCTGGTAAAAAAATGTAAAATGTTTAGTAAATATGATCCTATTCTTGCTTAATTTAGAATTTTTTAGATATACCTTTCAGGAATTATTGAATTCAGACGAATACCACTCATACTTTCAAGACTGGGGCGTTATATCATTATAATCAATGAACCCATTGGAACCAGGGTCCCGTATAATTTAAAGTCACCCTTTTATATTTTCTTACAAAGTGCTGTTGTTACTAATTGTTGCATACTAGTCTAACTGTTCGTGGCCATTTACCCTATTCTGAATTGTTTTCTCTGGAAAGTGGGCTTATCACTTCTCAAAAAAGAACTTTTGATGGAGAGTTATGAACAAGTTAAACTTAGTGAATTCAGCTTTCTGGGTTTTCAACTGTCCAAAGCCATGCCTATTTCCCTATGTTTATGCCGCATTACAATGCTAAATATTTTAAAAATCATAGCCTGTCATGCATGTACTAGTGATACTGTATATGTGTGAGATATAAATGAATGTCAGAAATGGCCCAAAAGTACGGAAGGGTTAATCATCTATAGAAAACTTCTGATGCCAATGGACATACGAGTATAATTGAAAGTGTACAAGAATAGCCTAATTCTGGGGCATCTGTTTCAACAAAGTTTCATTTTGAATGAAATAAATGATTCACATTTTGAACTGGGCAATTCAAATTATCCAATATAATAGAATGAGGTCAATGGGAATGGAGAACTACCCTCACCATATAATTACATACCCCTTACATATTTAGATTATTTAGATCATTTTAAATCTCCTTCAACCGGCCAACCATGCGATTTGCTATGACGTCCTAACACGTCACCCGGCAGGAACGGGTTAAACCAATGCTCCATTAGCCTGATCCAAATGCAGGACCAGTTTCCTAGGCTTGCTATTTGAGGAATTTGGGGAGCCAGAACTAGACCGTTTGCCCAAATCCTGCAAATATTTTTGTGGGCAGAAACGGAACTAAAACAAAATATTTCTATTACTATTATCAACTGTAAGTAAAACTGAAAGGTGATCAAAGTAAACCTAAACACTAAGTAATACTGACCTGCAGAAATGATTTTCATGTTCAGTATGCTCTCCTTAAACTCTCATGGGTTGAGCTGTAAAAGAATGAAATGTGTGTTAAGTAAACACTCGATTCTTGTTTATTTTTTATATTTTTAGATCTACTATTTAGGCAATTACCTTAATTCAGAGAATACCATCATCAGACTTTCAGACTGGGGCGGTATATAAATCATCACAATCATTGATGTCGCTGTAGTGTGTAAACATGATCTTTCCACTGTACTCTCTCACACTCATGGAGAGAGGAGAGGAGAGGAGAGGAGAGAGAGGAGAGGGAGGGATCAAAGGAACTTAGTTACTAAGAAGTCATTTACATGCCACTCTGATCTCCTCTTTATTTCATTCTTTGATTCATAAAAATATTTCTATTGCTATTATCATAAAAACAGAACTAATTGTAATATTAAAAGGTTATCAAGTAAACCTAAACACTAAGTAATACTGACCTGCAGACCTGATTTTCTGTTCAGTATGCTTTCCTTTAACCCAATGCTGATGGGTGATTTCTTGATACGCAAGCCCCCTCTCCTGGGTTATGGCCTGGGCCATGCTGCCAGGGGTTTATGTTATCACCCTAGTGTGCTTGCCATGACTATACATGTCTCTGGAAAACAAGATTGGCGCACCATGGGATATATCCACATGCCATCTAGAATATAGTCCAGGGTTAGGTTGACCTGTAAAAAAATGAAAAATGTATTAGTAAATATGATCCAATTCTTGCTTATTTTAGATTTTTTTTAGATATACTTTTCAGGCAATTATTTGAATTCAGAGAATACCATCATCAGACTTTCAGACTGGGGCGGTATATCAATCATCATAGACTAACCCATTGACACACCAGGGGTGCCCGTATATATTTAAAGTCCACTACAATTTTATTAATTTTCTTTACAAAGTGCTTTGTTACTAATTGTTCATAACTGTGCTTAACTGTTCTTGCTCATTTAACCCCATTCTTTGATTTTTTTTTTTTTTTTTTTTGAAAAGGGTTTTATTGACATGTAAAAAAGCAAAGAAACTCTTGATGGAGAGTTTATGAACAAGTTAAACTTATGAATTCAGGGTTTCTGGGTTTTCAACTGTGCCAAATGCACATATTTACTGCCCTATGTTTATGTCTACATGCCATACAACTGCCTAAATAAATTTAATAAATCATAGCCTGTCATGCATGCTACCTAGTGATACTGGTATATTGTGAAATACTTGAATGTCAGACAATGGCCAAAGTTACCGGAAGGGGTTAACATCATCACATAATAAACACTCTGATGCCAATGGACATTACGAGTAAATAATAATGAAAAGTGTACAAGTAAATAAGCTCAATTCTCAGGCATCTGCCTTTCAACAAAGTACTATTTTGAAGAAAATAAATGATTCTTCACATTCTTCAGACTGGGACAATTCAATATATTAATTCATCATATAATAGAATGAGGAGCAATGGGAATGGAGATACTACCCCTCTACCATATGAGTATTAAAGAATTCAATCATTAAATCTCCCTCAATGTTGTTTGTTCTAAAAAATTATACAACCAACCAAAGCAAGTGATGCTAACCTATGCAAGTAATTGTTGTTGCCCTTAAACCAAAGCTCCTTTAGCCTGATCCAAATGCAAGACCAGTTTCCTAGGCTTGCTATTTGAGGAATTTGGGGAGCCAGAACTAGACCATTGTTTGCCCAAATCCTGCAAATATTTTTGTGGGCAGAAACGGAACTAAAACAAAATATTTCTATTACTATTATCAACTGTAAGTAAAACTAAATGGTGATCAAAGTAAGCCTAAACACTAAGTAATACTGACCTGCAGAAATGATTTTCATGTTCAGTATGCTCTCCTTAAACTCTCATGGGTTGAGCTGTAAAAAAATGAAATGTGTGTTAAGTAAACACTCAATTCTTGTTTATTTCTGATCTTTTTAGATCTACTATTTAGGCAATTATCTTAATTCAGAGAATACCATCATCAGCTTTCAGACTGGGGCGGTATATAAATCATCACATAATCACTGTTGCCATTGTAGTGTCCACTGTGCTTCTCAAATTTATTTTCTACTCATGTAACCCCCCCCCCCCCCCAAACACAGACAGACAGACAGACAGACACACACACACACACACACGGATAGAGAAGGAGAGGAGGAGGAGGAGAGAAGAGAGAAGATAATCAATCAAGGGAACCAAGTCACTACGAGGTCATTTACATGGCTCTCCGATTTCCCCAGTTTATCCCATTCCTTGATTCATACTAAAATTACTAAAAATAACGGCACTAAGTAAAATTAAAAAGTGATCAAACTAACTAAGTAGTACTAACCTGCAGACCTGATTTTCATGTTCAGTATGCACTGCATTAACCTGTTACTGCTGGGCCACATGTATCTCTCACTGGATTCAGTGAGATTTCTAATACCATCATCTAAGGGTTAACTCTCTAGGGTTGATCTGTTAAAGAATGAAAAATGTATTAGTAAATATAATAAATTCTTGCTTATTTTAGATTTTTTTTAGATACACTTTTCAGGCAATTATTTGAATTCAGAAAATACCATCATCAGACTTTCAGACTGGGGCGGTATATAAATCATCACATACTAACACATTGACACACCAGAGGTGCCTGTATATATTTTAAGTCACTAATTGTTCATAATTGACAGACTGTTCTTGCACATTTACAATTCCTTTAATCATCATTTCTTTTCTTTTTTTAGAAAATGGGTTTTACCGACATGTAAAATCTTGATGGAAAGTCAATGAATAAAGTAAACAAGCAAGATCTAACTTCACATATTTTTACTGCCCTGTTATGTCTATACTTCATATTTTTACCTAAATATATTCAATAAATCATAGCTTGTCATACATACTAGTTAGTGATAATGGTTTAATGTGAAATACTTGAATGTCAGACAAAATTACCAGAAGGGGTTACCTGAAGACCCCTTGGTGCCTATGCAATTTGTGAAGTCATCTATTTGTATAGAGCAGATAAGGTATATAAAGATGCTATTTGTGCATCAGAAGAGTAATAGTAACAGTTATAATAATAAATAAAAATTCACACAAGTAAAACATATAACAATAAGAAGGGGAACAGTAAACGTAGCCTACACTCCATAAGAGTAATAATAATTTTTCAGAATTGAAACTTGATACTGTTTAATTGCTATTGCTTTTAATTATAAACTTACCAATATAGAGCACATGATTAGCTTGTTTAAATCCTGTATTGTTGCAGCAAGTCATTTGTAGGTTTTATCTGAAAAACAAAAAAAAAAAATAATAATAATAATAATAATAATAAATAAATAAATAATAAATAAATTAAATAAATAGCAGGCAATATATCATGATTATTTTTTCAAGCTTTTATTTCAGAAATAACTTTAACAGACTTTCAGACTTGAGTGGTATATATATACACATCACATCAGCCAAATGAAGCTAAAACTGCACATACAAATGCGTGTTAAATACTACCTGATCTGTTCTACTTGAATTTTCAGAAAAATATAGTCTTAGCCTATCAATTCATCATACAAGCAGAAAGAACAATGGGAAAGGAAATAATTGATAGTAAATGCCTAGCTTTCATATGAATAATACAATTACTTTGCATTGCTACCCGATACCCTCAAATAGTTTTTGCATTTTGTCAAAATAATACTTTAAGCAAAAGAGCAGTCTTCACATTCTTCAGACTGGGACAGTGCAATATAATAATTCACTACAAATAAAAGAATAAATGATACTAACCTAGTCAAGTCCTCTGTTCTTGCAACACATTGTACACTGTAGGTTTTATCTGTAAAAAAAATGTATATATATATATTTATATATATAAAAACAATATTTCAGATTACATTTTTAGCAAGATTTTCAGAGGGAATACCATCATCAGACTTTCAGACTGGGGCGGTATATATATCATCATGTACTAGCTTACTAAATCCAAAAGTGCATATAAACAACTGTTTTGCACCTAAATGGCTTAATAACACTCATCAAGGCTGCTTATCCCATTCCTTTAATTTTGAATACTATTACCATAATTACTAACATTATTCTTAGAAAATTTTCAATTTGCACAAATTAGTAGTAATTATCTTGACCAAAATATCAAGGAATGAGGTAAACATGCAAGACTTAGACAAGACAAGGCTTAGTCCATTCAATAACAAGACACTAACCTAAGCAACTCCTCCCTTGCTGCATTGTCACAATTGTAAAGTTCATCTGCAAAAAATACAAACTATAAATTTGGTGTAATATTGTTAGATTTACATTTTTGCCAAGTTTTTCTTTCAGGGAGAACCATCATCAGACTTTCAGACTGGGGCGGTATAGCTATCATCACACAATCTACATATTACGCAGAAAATGCACATAATACATTCTATTAATTTTGATTTTACAGACATGACTTTAGAAGCACTTTGTCACCAAGGTGTTAAATACTACCTGCTCTAACCTGCTTATCCCATACCTTGGATGTTTGGGATTTTTTTTTCTACCAATATAAATACCGATAAAAGTCATCACTCTTACAATGCTATTAACCCATTGCCGACGGGTGGCATGTACGTACATGCCATGGCATGGCGGGACCATCTGCCGGGGGCACGTACGCACTTGCCATAGAGTATGCATGGACATGCCATGAGTTTTTTTTTGTTACAATCACGGCAAAAGATTATTTTTTTGCCAGTGAAAGTGTCATTAAGTCGGTTTTAACACTCTTTTTACCATGCAAAAAAAAAATGCAACAAACCGACAATTTCAACTCCATGATGCCACACACTGCTTTTTCTATTCGGACTATAGACCGAATAATGATCAACTATGGAGTCTATATAACAAAAATACCCTTCAGTCTCAATTTATCAGGAAGTTTGGCAAGTAGAGACTGTAAAAAATAATGAAAATTGAAAATACAACATATCTTCGTAGTATTACGAAGAAACGGCATGGGATGCTGGTATTTGGCAAGAGTGGTCGCGCATGCTCGGGCGACGATATAAGCCCCCGGCAGCGAGGCCCCGGCCTCTACGAATGCTACCCGTCAATTATGGGTTAATTCTACACCACAATAAAAACGAATGTTCTCAGGCAAAGTTATTTTAGTTATTATTCACCTAGTGACTTGAGCACTTCTAGAGTCATATATGTATATTAAAAAAAAAAAAAAAAAAAAAAAATTACATATACTACTGACCTTATGCAAATATACCGATTTTCATGTTAAGTAGGCTCTTCCATTCTTATGAGTTATCTGTAAAAGTTGAAAAACCAAAAAAGTCGGTTCTCTTTTTGCCAAAATACTACTTTCAGAAATGGAATAAGAAAAATTTCATATATAGTAGTGGGTGTTTCTGAGGCTCCCATTTTCATCCAGCACAGGACCCCTGTAAGTATACTAGAACCCATTTATTTGAAACATTCAAGAATATTAAGTAATAACTTTGAATGAATACAAATTATAAACTAGATTACAAAGGCCGAAGACAGATGGATATGCTGAATCAAAGAGAATTTAGAAAAAACTACATCTTTAATTTGAATATTCAAAATGAATGCGAATTAGACTAAAAAAACTACCAACTTACAGCAGGCAGTAATTAATAACTTTAAGTTAAGTTTATTCCATTTATTACAATGATTATTCCCTCAGGTGAGGTTTGCTTCTAAATTACCCCGTGTGTAAGAAATGGCAGTGTGGTGATTGAATGCAGACCAGCAAGATAGCTAGAAGAGAATGCTACCAATGCACCACACAGCACACTTACTGATACTGACAGATAATACTGTACTTTTAATTTGGGCAATTAAAATATATTACAATGACTAATAACAGATGTATTGCTAAAAGTTATGGTTAGGAGTTTTTTTGGTATATAAAAATAAAATGTCAAATCACTGAAAAAATACCTGCATTCTACTGCATGACTGACTTGTCATGGTTCCTTTTGCTCATTACTGATGACTGCCAAGGCATAAGTAGATTTTTGAAGTTTATGTCCATCTTGCCATTTTCAGTAGTTCTGATTTGTTTACAAGTACTTTGCTTACAAAAGTCCCAGACTAAGTAAAATAGTTGCCCATGCTCTAGATTCATTTACAAGAACCAAATCTTTATATGGTTATAAATGTTATGCTTAAAAAAAAAAATTCATAGCATTGTCCCTACATAACTATATACTACTACTACTACTACACAGGTACTGGGCCTGAAACTTATGATAAGATTCTTTACCGGTTTGCTGTAAATGTATTGCCATCATCTTTCTTGTGTATTTATATAATCCACCACATTCTTCATAAGTTATGAATCTACAACAGAAATCCTGGAAAGATGGGTTAAGCACTCCTGCTGTGGGTTAGTACACACTTTATCAAGGAAGTTTTTCATTTGCAAAACCAATGTCACTTAATGACTTACCTTTAAGCTGTGTAGTCACTCCAGGTTCAAGTTTTCCTACCTAGAGGAAGTATTTCTCTAGTCTTGAATAATTTGATATTTTCAAACTTGATTTCCATCTTTGAAATTTAACAACTTTATTTGTAATTCAATTTCCCTTAAATTTGAACTGAAAACTGTTTAGATTTGTTTGCAGCCTGGGGACATATAAACTACGTATTACATTTGAAGAGGTCCTTGTGTGAAATGTATTATTCACAATATAGCTACTTGGTACATGAACTTGTGTACAAATCCAACTGGCAAAGACAAAGTAAGAAAGAATTCCTTAATTTAATTAAACATCCTCAAGTTGACAGGCCTTTCGCAAACCTTATGTTATAGGAAGTTATAATGGGTACCTGCAGTTGAAAATGTTGGGATATAAAGAAATGCAATTAGTTTAATCCAAATTTGCTTAGTTTGATAAGGATAATAAAAAAATTATTTTTTTCCTTGGTTTACTATGGTGGTACATTTTACTTCTTGCCAATAACAGCAGCATCCTCTGCGGCTTCCTTGGCCTTCTTGGCACGGATACCCCAGTTGCGTGCCATGGTGCGTTCCTGTGGAAAAACAGGAATGAATAACCACCTGGACATTTAAAAATTTTAAAGATTACTTTTCCACTGGCTCTGGAAGACCTAATAAAAAAAATATATATATACACCTACCCTTCGCAGAGCACCATAGGCAGCAAACCTCTTGGCTTTCGTGGTAACCTTCATAGCCTTCTCACCCTTCTGGGATTCAACATAAGGCATTACCACTCCCTTAAGTTGCTGTGCCATTGCCATCTCCTCAGGCTGGAAAATAAAAAGACAGGCATTAAGAGAATGAAATCTAAACAGTTAATGCAGGATTAAGGATTAATATATGGAGAGGAAATAAATCAAAAGTAAAACCATTTTCACAACTTACTGAAGCATCAGTCTTCTTGGGCTTCGTGGTCTTGCGTGGGAAGAGGATCAACTTGCTCTTGTACTCCTTGAGCCTCTGTACATTCCTCTGCAGAGCTCCAACAGACTTGTTCACACGACGATGGTCAACCGCAATGCCGATGGTCTGGGCATAACGCTTGCACAGGCCAGCAGCCTGGACAAATATGAATAATTAAATACAATAAGTATAGGCCTTCTATAACCTGTTACTTCTGAATGTTTATATACATTGTCCACTATAGTTTTGTTTTATATTTTTTGTTTACACAACATTTGTAATGAAAACAGCAATGAAAAAATTTGTTCCCTCAAAAGAGTTATGAAATGGGGTTGACTAGCAAAATCAAGTTTTCCTTGCAACTAGTTCCTTGGCAAACAATTGATCATGATGTGTAAACAAAATTAGTACAATAAACTCAAAATGGATTGAACAAACCTGGTACCAAATTGTTACACGAATTATTAACTTTAGAAAAAAATTATGTTAGAACCCTAATCAACATTGTACTAAGAAAGTATGCAGAGCAATAAGATCCATAAAATAAAATTTATTGTAGAAAATGTTGTGCAGATCTCACCTTAATTTCTTCAAGAGTGAATCCCTTGCCAAGACGTTGCTTAATGTTGTATCTGTAATAGAATAATATCTAGTTCAAATATATAGTAAAAATGTACATAATATAATTGTTTAGTCGACCAGTTCTGGTTGCTAACATTAAAATGATGCTCAAAATAGAAAATATTAAGAGATCTTACTTGGAAGTGGGGCATCTGACAATAGGCTTCAGCTTGCCAAGAGGTCTTGGTGCAATACGGCGGGCTTTCTCCTGCCTCTTGACACGGCGCCTGTGCTTGCGGGCAGGCTGAGTGAACCACGTGCGGACATAGAGCTGCCAGTCCTTGTGGAAGTGACCATTTGGTATAATGTTATTTCTCTTGGGGGCCATGGTGGATCTGAAAAAGAATAACCAAGTTCTTGTATTGAAACATGTTGGATACAACTGCTTTTTATTGCACAAGAGTTGTCTATATGCTAAGACAGCTAAGACTCTTATAAAGTTTGTGCAGAAACTGTGGATGCCAAAGGAACTACATTTTGTAATGTAATATACTTAACCATTATGACGATTTTCACGTGCCAAATAAATCAAATGCTAGCTTCATCCACATTCAGCTACCGAGTGGAAAATTACAAGTACAGGAACCCTATGCTTACCCAGCATTCTACATTTGTGGCACAAATTTTTAACAAGGTTATAAAAAAACAGACTACATTTGAGTAGATACATCTCAATGACCAGTCAGGTATAAATTAGTGCAAAATTACTATACTAGTTGTATCAGGCTTTACACTTATGGCACAGGTACTCGTCACCTAGCATTTAGGTCTGGTTCAGCATGACAGGATTAGACGCCACCCAACAAGTGCGCTTATTGTAATGGAAGATGAAAGATCACAAAGAAAAAGTTTGGAATACACTGAATTGGTTATAAATAAAGAACTTCTCAATAGAACAGAAATAAGTGATATCATGTCTCAAGGGTAATGGAATGCAAGACAATCAAGAAACAAATGATATAAACACAAAGAAACTAAGAACTATGTAGTGAGTCTAGTTTATGCTATTGATATTGACACTCATTGACATTAAATTTATCAGAAGGTTATTAACCCACCACTGCCAGGTAACAGAAATCCCTGAGCATGATAAACTTTTTCTGGCAGTCCGCTACATAGAGCAGAACATCCCGCTCCACGCATTCTGGCACGTTGCTGCATGCACAGGTGTATCCACAGACCAAGTGATTTGTTATGACACTGATACACGTGACCCGTCAGTAACGGGTTAAAATACTAATAAAAATGTTTCAGATAATCAAGTAAAAGGGTAAACCAGTGAAGGTAGGAATAATAATTGACTACTTTGTGTCCAAGTACCTGAGAAGCTATCTGTAATTATCTAAGATTACAGTGGAGGACAATTATATCATACTATTCGGGGCCACTGGATAGCTTACTGGTTTCCTACGAGTTATATATTAGTACAAATATTTATGACGTACAATACAATATGTTAATTCCTTCCGGCTTATTAGAAATGTATTTCACAACCTTCATATATATATATATATATATATATATATATATATATATATATATATATATATATATATATATATATATATATATATATATATCTAAACTTACAGATCCAAATGCATTTCCACCCACGTATCTCTCTATATTCATGGCACTGTCACTTGAATACTGTATAAATCCTAACTATTTTCAACAACTTGAGGTCTTTTACCAAAGCCTTCAATTTAATAAATTCAGCCTCATATTTGATGACCAACAGATCAATTAATAAAATTATATAATAATCTGTTCTAAATATTCATTACTCAATGTAACAATGATTAAGTGAAATATGCTTAAAATATGCAAGCAAACTGCAACTGCACTAGATACATAATACTAACAAGATCATTGGAGCCAAAATATTAGCTTTGTTATGAAAATCTGAAGCTGTGCCATAGACATTCTAGTACAGTCTACACCTAGATTCACTTTTTAATTTGTTCTATCTAGGTATGTTCACCTATTGGTAAACTGCTACAAAAGGTAATTTTTTATTTTATTATTATTTTTATTTATTTCCTGAGGCAACACACAGAGTAAACAGATTAATGTAATGAAATATATACCTATTTTTAAAATCTATACCATGAATATTTGCACAATCAGTTTTGGCTCATTTGGCAGTGCCTTTGTACTCCTCAATGTCTACGGTATTTGTTACCAAGTGTGCTGAACCTTCCCTAGAGTCTCAAAAACAGGGGATCATGCAAACCCAAAAACCCAAACCTAAGTTTTCCTACCTTCTATTTATTCCATAGACAGGAGGTATGGCAAGACCCTCTGTGCCCCACCCCCCTCCCTTTATTAGTACTTTGTGCCAAATGACAGAAAACGCAACATTAAGAATTCTGGCTGTGTGTGGCATTGAACAGTCACTGAGCAGTGATGGTGGATAATTTCATTATTTCTTGGTAAATACAGGGCCGCAGTAGCTGTAACTGCTCTTTAAGATGTCTGGGTCTATTTCCCTCTATCTGTGTGTGGCAGTCTCAGTAACATTAACAAGGGCGGATTTTCCATGTATACATGTTTCATACATTCTTTTATATGAAACAAGCCTTCGTTCCACAAGTGCTGGAGAGAACGTTTTCTTTACATTGTGTCAATAACGGGTTCTTTTCGGAGTCAATATAGTGGCTATGCACAAGAACAAGACATTCATATAAATCATTGTGTGATATCCAACCTCAAGTATCCCAAGATTTGAGAAGTATTTAAGATACCTAGCAAGCAAGACAATTTAAGGAATGGACAAAAATTTTGAGATTTGTACTGTAGAAAGACATCTGGTCTTCAAAGAACAAAGACTGAGAACCTTCCTAATGTTGAATTTCCCTAGTTATCATGGATAGTTTCCAAACAGCATTTTCTTCATTTTTAACTAATCTGACAAAATGGATATTGAACAGGTATCAGTATGTATTGTTTTTCCTTTTCCTATGGATTTTCCCCTTACTTAACGAGTATATATTTCTTAGTCACATTTGAAAGACTGTGCTCTCCTAAGACCCTTTATGATGTCTACTACACAACTAAAGTACTTTAAACAGTTAACCCATCACTGCCGGGTAGCAGCAATCCCTGAGCGTGATAAAACTCAGGCGATTTTATGGCAACGGCCAGACACTGGGCGCGGGAGTCCATTACATCGAGCTGAATGTCACACTCCAAACACTTTGATGTGTCAGCGTGCGTACAGGTTTTCCCCACCAACCAAGCAGTTTATGATGATGCTGTTAAGCGAGACCCAGCAGCATTGTGTTAAAAGTGCCAACAGTGTTGCACATGTATACAAAAGGTGCAACTACAAAAGGCCTCACATTTACTGCAATATGATGATAAAATATCACTGATCAGAGACTAACAGCCAGATTTCATAAGGTCTTGTTTTCTGCAAGTTTGCACAAAAT
>NC_051392.1:6405531-6423031 GCF_015228065.2 Penaeus monodon | reverse complement strand
TGGCTTGCCCCCCAGCGGCTAGGTAGGCAATCGAGGTGAAGTTCCTTGCCCAAGGGAACAACGCGCCGGCCGCTGACTCGAACCCTCGAACTCAGAAATACCATATCCGTGCAATTATAGGCCGATGGCAATACGTCCGGTTGAGACACTTCGTATGAAGTTCATTTTCCGGAGTAAATTTTCAGGCATTAATTCCCTCGCTCAATTAACCTTAAGGCCCTATGAGCCCCCTTTAACTTGTGAATGCATGTGTATCTAATCTGCATACCAACTGCATGTGGAAAGTGAATCGAAAACAATTTTGAAACTCTCTGACCTCCAAGAGCATTTCCGACAGCACTCTCTGGCTTGCTTTATTACATTAGGCAATAACACTGTATGTATGTGTATGTATGAATGTGTGTGTGTGTGTCCATGCGTGTCCTGTTAATGATGAATAATTTAAAGGTAAAACTGATACAGTTAGGCGTCTCAGTGTAATCGTATATGACACTGCATAAATTGCGTGTGAATAGCTAAAGGACTGGTTGCCTAACCTGACGCTTAGATGTAATTTGACTTTACCTTAACGGAGGAAGTATTTTTAAAAGATAATGTGATATCTCTCTCTCTCTCTCTCTCTTTCTGTCTGTCTCTGTGTCTGCCTGCCTGTCTCTGTCTCTGTCTCTCTCTCTGATTCTCTTTCCTTCCTCCCTTTTTTTAATTAGCTCTTTGTACAGACAACACACCTAGTCTGTCCTTCCGTATATTCAGTAAGTTACATGATCGTGTGATCTTGGATCTTGCCGAGTAAAGTGACCTTTGAGTGTCGGAACAGATTTCTCTTCTCTCTCTCTCTCTCGCTACCTCCTCATTTTCTTATTTATATTCCTAAAATGTGTATAGATTATCCCATCTTTTTATTCAATAACCGTTTTGCTGTTCGGCTGTTCCGTGTTTAGTCCTAGCAGTTGTTACCAAGTAAAAACAAACTCGATACACCATGATGCTGTTGGAGCACAAATCTCATACAGCAGTGAATTTATTTTGCGTTTGGTGCCTTTTATATGCCAGTATTTTCTTTCTCTCACAGGATATGTCTATATGATGTTAAGTACATAGACAACATAAACGAATTCCGGTATGCTGTTTGGTGCGGCCCTGAATTCACAGTACCAGTTTTTCCTCTTTCCAAAAGGAGGATGAGGTATTTCCTAGTCTCTTTCTCTTTCTTTCTCAATCTCTCCCTCTCTCTCTCTGTCTCCCGCTAGCGTTACAGGATTTATGTTGGGCATGGCTTGTGTCGCCTTGCTTTGATAACGGGCAGTGGGTTTATTTACAATGTCCTTTTCCCCGTTGATCACTATGTGTTTCTGTTCTTTTCCTTTCTATTTTTCTTCTTCTTCTTCTTCTAAAAAAAAAATCAGATGTTTGTCTTATTTGAACCGAATGTGGGCGATTCTGCTTGTCTGTCAGTTTGTATGTCTGCATGTCTGAGAGTCTGCTTTTCTGTCTCTGTCTCTCTGTCTCCTCTCTCTCTCTCTCTCTCTCTCTCTCTCTCTCTCTCTCTCTCTCTCTCTCTATATATATATATATATATATATATATATTTGTGTGTTGTGTGTGTGTGTGTGTGTGTGTGTGTGTGTGTGTGTGTGTGTGTGTGTGTGTGTGTGTGTGCGTGTGCGTGCGTGCGTGCGTATAAATATATAAATAGGAATATATATAAATAAATATATATGCATATATAAACATACACATACATATATATCATCAACATCATCAAGGGGCTAACGCAGGAGAAAAGCCGCTCTCCAAGTTGAAATTAGGCGCAGCTTGATTAAGGATGATTCCACCAGTCTGCGGGCGTGGACAACAGCGGAAGGGAAGACGATACGCGCGGCTGGCCAATCCATCTGATGCCCTTCGTCCCACTGATGGCAGAAGAAGACGTTGTTGTTGTGGACCAGGTTGCAGCGGAGAGTGTTCACCTGGCGAAAGATCAGCCTGCAGTTGAGAGGGTGAAGAGGGCGACGGAGAGAGTAGATCTCAGCATTAGATAGGCTGAGGACGGGCAGGTGAGGAGTTTCTTTAGGCTAAGCTGACGCTTGTCTTCAAGAAACTAGACCGACAAGTCGTCAACGAGTCGGAACTATACATTGAGGAAGAAATTGCCACTTCCTTCCCTGGAACCCAAGTTGAGCACATCTACACCATGAAGCTCAACTACACAATCAAGGTAAGGTTTCCGATCACGCCATGGCCAAGCAAATTAAATAGAAGGGGATATACTTCTTTGAACTAAATGTTGCCCCCTGGTAAACTGAATTTGTGAGGTATACACCCCTCAGGCAATGCATGAACTGCTCTGGCTATGGGCACTTAAAAACCCACTGCACAGCAGAGAAGAGAACCCGATGCACAGAGTGCGGTTCTAACACCCACTCCTTCAGGGACTGTAGATGTTCCGTCAAAAAAATCCCGTAACTGGGGCGGTGAAAGAGGCCATGGAAGTCTTCCAGGATAAAATTTGGGAGAAAGAAAAGGAAAAAGAAACAAAGCCATACGGGGCAGTGGCCCAAAAGGTGGCACAGGAAACAGTGCAAGCCACCGCCAATGCCTGGAAGCCACTCATAAACCAGGTCCGCTAGGACATCAAACACACTAAAGCAGAGCCATCCATTCACCTGGCCCTCCCTAATGACCTCTCTATAACTCGACAACACCTGACATAGTCTTAGCGAACCGCAGAGCACAACTATACCACCACATCCCAAGAGACGACGTCACATCCAGTGACCACCTCATGGTCAACAAATCCCATCATGATCCCAACACAACCCCGAGAATCTTCAAACATGCAACCGAGAGGCCTTCAAAACAAGCACTGAACGACATACAAGTGACTGATTTCGAGGGACAGCTCACATACACAATACACACCCACCTTGAACAGTGGTACACGGACGACGGAGGCCAACTCCCCAAAACAACATACAAGACTATCCCTCACTACAGAGAAACGAACTTGCACTAACATGGGGCTGGGACACACAACTACGCACACGATACAGAGAAATCCAAACACAAATTACACACGAAATTAAAGTAATGAACAAACAGCACTGGGAAACACTCACGCAAAGACTAAGTCAAAACAGGAAAGATCCCAAGAAATTTTGGAATACATATACAACACATATACAGAAAGTTGACTCGGTGGAGATGGAGCCTCTCCACAGAACATTCAGGCAACAGAATTTCCAAATCTCCCCCAACGAGAATGCCCGCTTCGACCACACCACAGACCGAGGTTACAAACTACATACAACAATATAGGAACAGAATTCTCCCAGAGAACACCATCATACTAAACACTCCCCTCTCCACACCAATCACGCAAGATGAAATAACAAACACAATCAAACGCACCAAAAACATAACACCAGGAAAAGCAACATCAACAAAACAATCATTGAACACCTTCCACCCAGAATAATCAGCAGGCTACGCCATATCTTCAATAGGATATTTCTCTGATAAATTCAAACACGCCTAACCTTAATACCCAAACAAGGGAAATCCACACATGAGGAGGGGAATTACCGCCCCATCTCACCGATAGAAGTCCCAGGCAAACTGCTGGAAATGGTAATAACACAAAGACTCATCCCACACCTTGAAAACATCCAAACACACAATACTAGACAATCCGGCTTTCGTTCATACAAGGGAACTGAGAGCGCCATCGCCCTCACTTACGAGGAGATCGCTCTCGGTCTCGCTAATAAGCACCAGGTGAACGCAATACTACGAGACGTCAGCAAGGCCTTTGATAAGGTCTGGCATGACGGTCTCAAATACAAGCTACACCAGCCCACACACTTCACGCGCCTTCACAGGAGCTTCCTGGACGACAGGACTGCCACAGTACGACTGGGAGCCCAGCTAGGCTCCCAGGCGTATCATCCACCTCAAAAGTGGAGTACCACAGGGAAGCGTTTTATCGCCAACCCTTTATATCCTATACACAGCTAATCTGTCAGAACCAACACCATACAGCAACTATATTTCCTATGCAGACGATATCACACAAATTATCACACACCCCTCAAAATCACAATACTTCACGAAACAAGCAAGAGAAAGAGCTATACAGAACATCAACACCTTTGAGCACCACTGGAAAATACAGACAAACATAAACAAATTCAAACTCATACCCATAACACGTAGAAATTCACAACCAATCACAGTCACCAACACCAACATTCCATACACTCACAGAGGAAACATTTTCGGATTTCAGTTCACAAGCACAGGCTTCACAACACAGATTAAACAAAGAATAACACAAACACAAAAAACACTAGCCAAACCAAAACGCCTTTCATGCTGCACACCACAAACAAAACAGACTTTACAAAACAACTGTCTGACACATTCTAGAATACACAGTTATCCCGCTGGTTGCAATATCAAACACACAAAAACTCAGAATGCAAACAGTACAGAACAAAACCTTACTCCAAAAACACCTGGGCCAGACAACGCGAACAAGAAGACAAACAATATAACAACATCTTTGAAAAACACACAAACACTCACACAAACCACGCCTGGTGGCCCAGAACACTACGAATCACAGAACACGAAACAACCACAACGACATACGCACACACACACTGACCCTGAACTGTAACCATGACCATATCTTAATTTTAAGTTGTTAAAGGCTAAAAAATAAAAAATAAATAAATAAACAAAATCAGAAATCTCCCTCAGAATCCCCAAAGGATTGACTAATCCACGACGCACAGCACCAAAAACATCAATGGCAGAGAGCGACCATCAGCTCTGCCAGCACACCCATGCGCAGCGCGGATTAGCCAATCACTGGGGAGAGAGGGCTGGCCACCTTGACGCCTCTCAAAGTCATAAACTCGGAGGCGCTGTTACCACGAATCTTCACTTTGCTCGTTTCGGTTCGCCTAGTGAATTGTGGGATCAGCACTGCCGTTGTCAAGAACAGACGAATTTCAAGAACGAACAACCTACAACGACTACGCACTGGATACTGGACGTGACCCGTGCAAGTGATAACCATGACAGCAGTTAATAGAGGATAATGTTATAGGTAAAAAGATAAAAAATAATAATAGAAAAACATGATAATCTTTCTCTAAAATCCAATAGATTACTATATCCATACTCAAGATCAAATCATCAATCATAGCTACTATCAGTTATGTACAATGCGCATGCGTTATCCACACATGTTGCACTTGACCCCATAAGCTCTAAACCTTGTGAGGGTTACTGATTCTTGTCTTTTCGCCTATGACGTAGATCACCTCCATCATACATAGCTTCTTCATACGATATCTTATAAACATGTCTTCATGTATTCGATCACTACGGCAGTTGCACTAAGTCAGACACCAGTTGTGACACAGATGAACTATTCCAAAAGCAACTAGAAAAAAATTATTATATATATACACTTATATCTATATATATCACAAACTAATCACTACATCACCTCATCCACATCTCCACTCACTCGCTCCCCTACCTGTCCCTATCAACTTATGTATCCACACTCTATACTCATTAACACGTTTATTGTATGTATAATTTATTTCTGTCCTATAAAACACCTCACACAACTCTTTATATGATTATTAACATGCTTACATTTACTTCTCTATTGCATAGTCAAAGATAAATTAATAGAACTCATCACCCACACACAAATTATACACACACATAATTCACAAACATCACACAACACATCACCACACCACATCTCATCACTCACTTCTACTGTCTATATAATTATATATCCTTTCATTATCATATAAACATTTAAAATAACAAATAAAATAAACAATTAATTTCTGCATCCATTTGGTTAATCAACTCATTAATTATAGTCCTACTTACTTCTAATACAATACAAAGAAAATAAATAATTAATATAAAACATTCACTTACACTTTCCTACGACCGTACAAAACACCAAACATCACAACACACACACACACACCACACACACACCACCACAACACCACACACACACAACACACAAAATAAATAATATAATATAATATATATATATATATATAATATATATATATATATATATAATAACAATAAATAAAAACAAGAATGTTGCACTTTAGTAAAAATCATAAATAATGTCCCTACTCTCACAGCACAAAAAAAAAACACGGAAATTATGATTAACATGCTCATTACCCTTTCCCTCTTTCGAACTTCAGATGAAGGAAGAATCAGTAAAAACGCTTTAACCATCAAGAGGCATATTCTGCCCCCCTACGTTTCTAACCTCAACTTCCTTAAATTTCAACACTTTACCTTCTCCCCCTCTTTCGATTTCTTCACCCCTTTACTCAATTATTTATCTTATTACACACACACACACACACACACACACACACACACACACACACACACACAACAGAAACACCACCACCATACACACACAGCATAAGAATTATAAAGTATAATCAGGGGTATATCCTAGTTTAATATATATTATATATATACATTTACTATTTTATATTATTTTACCTATATATATTATATATATATAATATAATCAATATAAAATATATACAACACACCAACACACACACACAGTATATAATATATATATATATATATATATATATATATATATATAATATATATATATATATATATATATATATGTGTGTGTGTGTGTGTGTGTGTGTGTGTGTGTGTGTGTGTGTGTGTGTGTGTGTGTGTGTGTGTGTGTGTGTGTTGTATGTGTGTGTTTATCCACACATAACCAGTGTATGTACATGGATATATCTATTCATACAATAACACATACTGCATATATGCAAATGGAGACACTAACATCAAAGGACCTAGATCTGGTATCTTCAGCTCTGTAAGCAGAGTAACTTGCAACTTCTGAAAGTAGTGTTGCCAGTTTTTATTTTTACACACAGACTTAACTTGTATCTTCGTCTTTTGTCTGGTGACAGTGTGTTGTGAATTCTACTCAAAGTGTAAAATGATGTGCACGTGTTCTGCGTAATAGAACTACTTGTAGTGAACATGCACATGATGGAAATTTCGTTGTAACTTCTGCAGGAACTGTATCCAAAAGTTTGCGTTCCCTTGCAACATATGGCTTCCCAAAGGACACAGGATTTAAGATGGTAAAACTTAACTAGTGGATAATGTGTAAACTTGGTTTTGCATATGTAGTGATATGGGAATTGGGAATTTCCTCCAATTTTACACAACTGTTCACAAGACAATGCAGTGAAATAATCTTTGGATAAACAAACAAGATCACATCAGTTTCGAGATTTGCCTTTTCTATGTGCATGTCGAGGAAAATATCATTTACATTCTTATAACTTATTGGTAATCTTGGAGAAAGTGACAGCTGGCGGAACAATATGGCGAAATTATAGCACTAATGTTTTGCATTAATTCACTGTTTTCAGGATTTTTCCAATGATTTTAATGTGGTTATATCATTGTTTATATACGAAGGAAAAAGATGGGATCTTGCATTTGAGACGAATTTACGGAGGTGGCGCCAATGGTATTTTTGGGGAAGTCCCTTGTACCTAGGAAGGTTTTCGTTTAGCTCTGGTTGGAAAAAAAAAAGTGGGTAACATGAATGGGGGTAAGGAGAGGAGAGGTTACGCTTCCTTAACATATTGCTTCGAAGATCTGTATCTATAGATTCTACGAGGATGAATTTGTTCCACACGCAATCTCTGCTTGACTTGGAGCAAAAATAAATGATAATAAGAATAACCTTTAGTAGCAGCAAAAGTTAAACAGTAAAGGCGATTTACAATCCCATTATGCCATAGACCGCAAAGTCGAGACTGAAACAAAGTGCAAGTCATTGCGTATCTCAAGCAACACAACCACATGTTAAAAAGTTGCTTGTAATGTATTCAATGATCCTTGTTGTGAAGATAAACGCTCTACTAGTCTACGGACTCTAACCATTAGATTCGGCGAAATAAAACATAGGAATCCACATTCAGGAAAATAAAACAAGCAAATATGCTAACAAAGTTCTGAAATTTCCATCAACTATCCGTAGCCTAAAGACACATAACGTGATCCTATACATTGTTCAATAATTGCGCCTTTCCTCCCTGTCTTCTCAAGGTCATACGTGGAGGACGATAAACTCTCACTCTCAAGATTTTACGCAGATACACACATAAAACGAAAAACTAACTAAACCTCTGTAGATTCATTAGGTTTGCTATTTGCAGAACCATTCTCAAATGCCGTTCAAAAAGGGAATAATTGAAATATTTGCGAAACAGAGAGAAACAGTCGTTCACCAAGCCGTTTGTTACAAGGTCGCCCGAGGAGGAGACAGTTACCGTTCTTTGTTTAGATTTTTGTCTCTGTCGTAAAATTCCCTGACTTCGTTATTGTTATCTTTATATTTTGTATTGGTTTTCCTGTTATTTATTGTTATTATTGTTATTATTATTATTGTTATTATTATTATTATTATTATTATTATTATTATTATTATTTTGATGATGATGATGATGATGATTAGAGTGGTATTATCATTATTGTTGTTGTTGTTATTATCGTCATTACTATTATCATTATTTTTGTTATAATAATAATATAATAATAATAATAATAATAATAATAATAATAATAATAATAATAATAATAATAATAATAATAATGATAATAATAATAATAATAATAATTATTATTATTATCAATTTTATTATAATTGTTAATAATAATATTATTAAAGTTATTACTGTTGTTATTGTTATCATTATAATCGTTATCATTGCTATTGTCACTATTATTATTATCATCATCATCATCATCATTATTGTTATTATTATGATTATTATCATCATTATTATTATTATCATTATTGTTATTATTATGATGATTATTATTATCGTTATCATTATTATCATTATTATATTATGATAATAATTATGATAAATAATGATAAAAGCATAGTAAATATATTGATAATAGTAGTAATGATAATGATAACGTTGATAATTGTTATAATTATCATTATCGTGGTTCCTTTTTTGTATTTGTGCCGGCTTCATGAAAATCTCTTTGCTGTTTTTATGGTGTTTACTCTTTATATAGTAAATTTCATATGTGCGCAAACACACTCACTCACTTACAAATACACTCTCACACTCACACACACTCACACACTCACACACAAACGATAATAGCAATGGTAAACAATAGCGGGAACAGGAAAGGCATATAATCTAATTTCGACCAAGGACAGCGACATGGCGACACAACCAGTCTTAAGAACCTAGGCTAAGGTTCTTCCTCTGCCCCTAGTATCATGGACACCAGCGCTGAGGAAGGGTCAGTTTCTCCTGCTCTCCGATTTTTGTGTGAAGTCTCCCTCAAAAGATACCTAAATACTTAGCCTAAGACTATGGCAAGTGAAGGGATCGAGACGAATAAACCAAGAAGGAAAAAGTATTTTATATGTGGTTATTTTTATACCATACAAGTGTTGATGTGAGCGTGGCAGGTGAGTCGTCTTTAATTGCGGGCGTCTGTATGAACCGGATTTTACAACGTTAAGAAATCTTGGAATGAACAGTATGTGGGCAAAAGAATGATAAATCTGAGGATAGGAACAAGAGCGGGAGGTAGGCCTAGTACCTGATAGATGAGCCACATGGTTGAAGATATGTGAGTTGTGTAAGCAATGGATGTAGAGGAGAGATGTGTGTGGAGGAGAAAGATTTGACCCGGTGACCCTGACTAGCTAAGGATTGAAGCCAGTAGAGTGGTTAAAAGCAAAATAAATGTGCTAGACATCTAAGGTCATATAGCACCATAGGAAGGTACAGTAAGGGTTAGTGAAAGGCGGTTGAGTTAGTAGTTACGTGCTTACGTCAACTATCTAGATTAATATTGAAAAGGTTAAAGATGGATAAAGGAGTTGATGAGTGAATGGGTTAAGGTAGGGTTAGGTAAGGGGATTAGATCAAGTGAAGGATATGTAGCGAATATTCCAGTGTAGGAGAGCTATACTTTAGTTGATCTATGAGTGATAACGGTTACAGTGCGTGTTGGAGAATTTGAAGGGGAAGGAGCCAGGGATGAGATGAGGAATGAGAGGGGGAAGGTGTTGCATCGGGAGGGGTATCAGGAGGTGGAGGATCTGGGGAAGAGCATAGTTGTGACATAAGGGATTCATAAGGGAGTGGAAGGGATAGAGGGGATGAAGGGAAGTTAATGTAGGTGGAGCTGGAGCTAGGGGGGATGGGCTGTGTTGGGAGGGAGTAGGAAGAAGGGGTGTAGGGGGAATATGAGTTGGAGGAGGATGGATATCGGCGGTCACTTTGAGTGTGGAGGGAGCGGGAGTCGTGGAATTTGAGGGTGGATGACGGGTTTCGGTGTCAGTTTAAGACTCGAATAGATGATTTTGAAATATCTTCAAGAGTATCTATAAAAGAGTTGGTTGGGGAGTTTTGTGAGACAAAGGTTTTCTTATGAGGGGGGAAAGAGGAGACTGGTGACTGAGGAGTAGAGGCAAAGGTAGGTGTTGGGGCTACAGTAGAGATTGGAATGTTTGGATTAGAATGGCAAAAGAATTTGACTGGGGAAGGTAGGAGGTAGAAGTGGGGAAATAAGATATAGGAGGGATAAGTATAGGGGAGGGTGTAGGAACGTCTCGGGAGAGAAGAGAAGGGGCAGAGCGAGCGTAGGGAGTAAGAGAAAAATCTCGTCGACGTGCTTCCTGTCTGGCTTCACGTAGAGTCAAGTCTGAATCTGAGAGTTGTCACCTCAGACTCAGATTTGTAGGTGGGGCAGCCCCTATAAAATACATGGGGGCCGCCACAGTTGGCACATGTGCGTGACTGTAGAGCAGTTTGATCAAGTATGACCAGGTTGGGCACATAGAGGGCATCTGGCAATGGAATGGTAATGTTTGGCAAGATGTTCTAAACGCTAACAATATTGGCGGGGAGGGATTCTCCACCAATGTAAACATTAAGGGAAGGTCATGTCTAGGAAAGTAATTTTGGCAATGTTAGTGGGGTTCTTACGATGACCTCTGGGAGGAATGGAGTAGCACTGTACTGATATCGCATCATAGTCCACGAGGCAGGCGAGCGAGTCTTCGCCACAGTCTGACCATTTTTTATTATAAATAGGGTAGTTTGCTGTGGAGATAGAGACAGTTCCGGTGCAAGTATTGAGGGTTGGGTGAGGTTCTGCAGGAATGGGGTTACCAGAGAGATCAATTAGAACTGATAATGCTATAGCTTGGTTTTCAGATATTACTGTGACGAGACGGGAACTATCCGGTCGGCTACGGAAAGAAGCTTTGCCTACTTGTTTTTGGAGACATTGCTGGAAGAGAAGAGTGTTGTCAGAGTAGGGAACTGTGTGAGGGATCATGAAAAATCGGTCCTATTTGGCTGGGCTAAATAGAGGATTTAACATATTTGTAGAGAGGGGGGTAGTAGAAGGACGGGGAGTAGTGTTGAGGGAGGTTGTATTATGGAGAGGTGGATAATAAGGCTGTAAAGTAGTAATAAGGGAGGATGGGGTAGTTGATGAGGAAGGTTGTGAGGGTAGAGGTGATAAAGTTGAGCATGTTGGGAGAGGAGGAATGTCTCTTGGAGATTGAGTGTTGACTTGGGTGGATAACGTACTAGTAGGCATTGAGGAGGGGAAGTAGTTGCAGCGTTCGGAGCCGTGTTCAAAAGAGTCGGGAGAGTTAGGATTGGTGGAGCTATTTGATGTAGGGACAAGCCTCCTTGCTCCTAAAAGTATAACATCTTATTGACCCTGGTACGCCTGGAGTATGCTGGGGAGAGGAGCAGTCCACCCCTCATGGTCCCCTTGAGGGGTAAGGGCTAGACAAAAAAAAAAAAAAAACAGGGGAAGACCGTGTCCACGGCTCCCTCAGGCAGTTCAGGACTGGCACAGTCAGATTTTCATCCTTTCGGCACGACTCTCACTCCTTAGGAAGTGGATAGTAGAATGGGTTGGGAAGGGACGGAAACAAAAAGCAGAGGGGTAAAAAGACCAAGTAAAAAAAGAAAAAGTATGTATATATACTAGTTGAGTCGAGGGCTGAGTCCTAAGGCAGGGGAATTCCCAGCATTGGGACCCAGTCCTCGCCTCATAAGCCCCCACGACAACAACGGGCATTGGGGGATTGGGGGAAGTCAGTAGAAGAAGGAGAAGAAAAAACTTGGTGCTGCATTTCAGTATTTATTTACTGCTCTGCTTCCTTGTATTTTTGCCCCCTTAAAGCAATGAGGTGGAGATATATAAAGTTAACGTTCTGTAGTTTTAATTATGGGTGATATATATATATATATATATATATATATATATATATATATATATATATATATATATATATATATTTATATTATATATATATATCCCTATATATATTCATTTATATATATATATATATATAAATATATAGTAATTATATTATTTATATTTAAAATATATAGACCTGTCAATAGGGTGCACTCTCATTCCCTTGTGCTTGACCTTCATCAGGCTTATGTAGATATAATCGTGTAGTTTCCTCTATAAAGATTAAGGGTTCAGATCACAAACACAACTACGTACGTAACTTACTCTTATATAAATAATAAATAACCAAATAAACTATATATATAATATATATATGATTTAGTATCATATATATATATATAAATTTATATAGTATATATATATATATATATATATATATATATATATATAATATATATATATATATAGTTTATTTGGTTATTTATTCATTTATAAAGAGTGAAGCTTACGTACGTTGTTGTGTTTCGTGATCTGAACCCTTAATCTTTAAGAGGAAACTCACGATTACTAATCTACATATAGCCTGCTGAAGGTCAAGCACAAAGGGAATGAGAAGTGCAACCCTATATGACAGGTATATATATATATAAATATATATAGTATATATATATATATATATAATATATATATATAATATATATATATATATATATATATATATAATTATATATATATATCATATATATTCACCCATAATTAAAACTACAGAACGTTAACTTTATATATCTCCACCTCATTGCTTTAAGGGGGCAAAAATACAAGGAAGCAGAGCAGGTAAATAAATACTGAAATGCAGCACCAAGTTTTTTTCTTCTCCTTCTTCTACTGACTTCCCCCAATCCCCAATGCCCGTTGTTGTCGTGGGGGCCTTATGAGGCGAGGACTGGGTCCCAATGCTGGGAATTCCCCTGCCTTAGGACTCAGCCCTCGACTCAACTAGTATATATACATACTTTTTCTTTTTTTACTTGGTCTTTTTACCCCTCTTGCTTTTTTGTTTCCGTCCCTTCCCCAACCCATTCTACTATCCACTTCCTAAGGTGTGAGAGTCGTGCCGAAAGGATGAAAATCTGACTGTGCCAGTCTGAACTGCCTGAGGGAGCCGTGGACACGGTCTTCCCCTGTTTTTTTTTTGTCTAGCCCTTACCCCTCAAGGGGACCCTGAGGGGTGGACTGCTCCTCTCCCCAGCATACTCCAGGCGTACCAGGGTCAATAAGATGTTATACTTTTAGGAGCAAGGAGGCTTGTCCCTACATCAAATAGCTCCACCAATCCTAACTCTCCCGACTCTTTTGAACACGGCTCCGAACGCTGCAACTACTTCCCCTCCTCAATGCCTACTAGTACGTTATCCACCCAAGTCAACACTCAATCTCCAAGAGACATTCCTCCTCTCCCAACATGCTCAACTTTATCACCTCTACCCTCACAACCTTCCTCATCAACTACCCCATCCTCCTTATTACTACTTTTACAGCCTTATTATCCACCTCTCCATAATACAACCTCCCTCAACACTACTCCCGTCCTTCTACTACCCTCCTCTCTACAAATATGTTAAATCCTCTATTTAGCCCAGCCAAATAGGACCGATTTTCATGATCCCTCCCACAGTTCCCTACTCTGACAACACTCTTCTCTTCCAGCAATGTCTCCAAAAACAAGTAGGCAAAGCTTCTTTCCGTAGCCGACCGGATAGTTCCCGTCTCGTCACAGTAATATCTGAAAACCAAGCTATAGCATTATCAGTTCTAATTGATCTCTCTGGTAACCCCATTCCTGCAGAACCTCATCCAACCCTCAATACTTGCACCGTAACTGTCTTATCTCCCCAGCAAACTGACCTATCTATAACAAAAATTGGTCAGATTGTGGAGAAGACTTACTCGCCTGCCTCACGGACTATGATGCGATATCAGTACAGTGCTACTCCATTCCTCCCAGAGGTCATCGTAAGAACCCCACTAACATTGCCAAAATTACTTTCCGTAGACATGACCTTCCCATTAATGTTTACATTGGTGGAGAATCCCTCCCTGTCCGACCATATCAACCTCCTCCCCGCCAATATAGTTGGCGTTTAGGACATCCTGCCAAACATTACCGTTCCACAGCTAGATGTCCTCTATGTGCCCAACCTGGTCATACTTGATCAAACTGCTCTACAGTCACGCACATGTGCCAACTGTGGCGGCCCCCATGTATTTTATAGGGGCTGCCCCACCTACAAATCTGAGTCTGAGGTGACAACTCTCAGATTCAGACTTGACTCTACGTGAAGCCAGACAGGAAGCACGTCGACGAGATTTTTCTCTTACTCCCTACGCTCGCTCTGCCCCTTCTCTTCTCTCCCGAGACGTTCCTACACCCTCCCCTATACTTATCCCTCCTATATCTTATTTCCCCACTTCTACCTCCTACCTTCCCCAGTCAAATTCTTTTGCATTCAAATCAAACATCCAATCTCTACTGTAGCCCAACACCTACCTTTGCCTCTACTCCTCAGTCACCAGTCTCCTCTTTCCCCCCTCATAAGAAAACCTTTGTCTCACAAAACTCCCCAACCAACTCTTTTATAGATACTCTTGAAGATATTTCAAAATCATCTATTCGAGTCTTAAACTGACACCGAAACCCGTCATCCACCCTCAAATTCCACGACTCCCGCTCCCTCCACACTCAAAGTGACCGCCGATATCCATCCTCCTCCAACTCATATTCCCCTACACCCCTTCTTCCTACTCCCTCCCAACACAGCCATCCCCCCTAGCTCCAGCTCTACCTACATTAACCCTCCCTTCATCCCTCTATCCCTTCCACTCCCTCCTGGATACATACGTGAATCCCTTATGTCACAATTATGCTCTTCCCAGATCCTCCACCTCCTGATACCCCTCCCGATGCAACACCTTCCCCCTCTCATTCCTCATCTCATCCCTGGCTCCTTCCCCTTCAAATTCTCCAACACGCACTGTAACCGTTATCACTCATAGATCAACTAAAGTATAGCTCTCCTACACTGAAATATTCGCTTACATATCCTTCACTTGATCTAATCCCCTTACCTAACCCTACCTTAACCCATTCACTCATCAACTCCTTTATCCATCTTTAACCTTTTCAATATTAATCTAGATAGTTGACGTAAGCACGTAACTACTAACTCAACCGCCTTTCACTAACCCTTACTGTACCTTCCTATGGTGCTATATGACCTTAGATGTCTAGCACATTTATTTTGCTTTTAACCACTCTACTGGCTTCAAACCTCTAGCTAGTCAGGGTCACCGGGTCAAATCTTTCTCCTCCACACACATCTCTCCTCTACATCCATTGCTTACACAACTCACATATCTTCAACCATGTGGCTCATCTATCAGGTACTAGGTCTACCTCCCGCTCTTGTTCCTATCCTCAGATTTATCATTCTTTTGCCCACATACTGTTCATTCCAAGATTTCTTAACGTTGTAAAATCCGGTTCATACAGACGCCCGCAATTAAAGACGACTCACCTGCCACGCTCACATCAACACTTGTATGGTATAAAAATAACCACATATAAAATACTTTTTCCTTCTTGGTTTATTCGTCTCGATCCCTTCACTTGCCATAGTCTTAGGCTAAGTATTTAGGTATCTTTTGAGGGAGACTTCACACAAAAATCGGAGAGCAGGGAGAAACTGACCCTTCCTCAGCGCTGGTGTCCATGATACTAGGGGCAGAGGAAGAACCTTAGCCTAGGTTCTTAAGACTGGTTGTGTCGCCATGTCGCTGTCCTTGGTCGAAATTAGATTATATGCCTTTCCTGTTCCCGCTATTGTTTACCATTGCTATTATCGTTTGTGTGTGAGTGTGTGAGTGTGTGTGAGTGTGAGAGTGTATTTGTAAGTGAGTGAGTGTGTTTGCGCACATATGAAATTTACTATAATAAAGAGTAAACACCATAAAAACAGCAAAGAGATTTTCATGAAGCCGGCACAAATACAAAAAAGGAACCACGATAATGATAATTATAACAATTATCAACGTTATCATTATCATTACTACTATTATCAATATATTTACTATGCTTTTATCATTATTTATCATAATCATTATCATAATATAATAATGATAATAATGATAACGATAATAATAATCATCATAATAATAACAATAATGATAATAATAATAATGATGATAATAATCATAATAATAACAATAATGATGATGATGATGATGATAATAATAATAGTGACAATAGCAATGATAACGATTATAATGATAACAATAACAACAGTAATAACTTTAATAATATTATTATTAACAATTATAATAAAATTGATAATAATAATAATTATTATTATTATTATTATTATTATTATTATTATTATTATTATTATTATTATTATTATAACAAAAATAATGATAATAGTAATGACGATAATAACAACAACAACAATAATGATAATACCACTCTAATCATCATCATCATCATCATCAAAATAATAATAATAATAATAATAAAATAGTAATAATAATAACAATAATAATGATAATAACAATAACAACAACAAAAACAACAACAACAACAACAATAATAATAAAAAATAATAATAATAATAATAATAATAATAATAATAATAACAATAATAATAATAACAATAATAACAATAAATAACAGGAAAACCAATACAAAATATAAAGATAACAATAACGAAGTCAGGGAATTTTACGACAGAGACAAAAATCTAAACAAAGAACGGTAACTGTCTCCTCCTCGGGCGACCTTGTAACAAACGGCTTGGTGAACGACTGTTTCTCTCTGTTTCGCAAATATTTCAATTATTCCCTTTTTGAACGGCATTTGAGAATGGTTCTGCAAATAGCAAACCTAATGAATCTACAGAGGTTTAGTTAGTTTTCGTTTATGTGTGTATCTGCGTAAAATCTTGAGAGTGAGAGTTTTCGTCTCCACGTATGACCTTGAGAAGACAGGGAGGAAAGGCGCAATTATTGAACAATGTATAGATCACGTTATGTGTCTTTAGGCTACGGATATTGATGGAAATTCAGAACTTTGTTAGCATATTGCTTGTTTTATTTTTCCTGAATGTGGATCCTA
>NC_051392.1:6400321-6405431 GCF_015228065.2 Penaeus monodon | reverse complement strand
TATATATAATATATTATATAATATATATTATATATATATATATATTATATATATATATATTGTGTGTGTGTGTGTGTGTGTGTGTGTGTGTGTGTGTGTGTGTGTGTGTGTGTGTGTGTGTGTGTGTGTATGTGTGTGTTTATCCACACATAACCAGTGTATGTACATGGATATATTTATTCATACAATAACACATACTGCATATATGCAAATGGAGACACTAACATCAAAGGACCTAGATCTGGTATCTTCAGCTCTGTAAGCAGAGTAACTTGCAACTTCTGAAAGTAGTGTTGCCAGTTTTTATTTTTACACACAGACTTAACTTGTATCTTCGGCTTTTGTCTGGTGACAGTGTGTTGTGAATTCTACTCAAAGTGTAAAATGATGTGCACGTGTTCTGCGTAATAGAACTACTTGTAGTGAACATGCACATGATGGAAATTTCGTTGTAACTTCTGCAGGAACTGTATCCAAAAGTTTGCGTTCCCTTGCAACATATGGCTTCCCAAAGGACACAGGATTTAAGATGGTAAAACTTAACTAGTGGATAATGTGTAAACTTGGTTTTGCATATGTAGTGATATGGGAATTGGGAATTTCCTCCAATTTTACACAACTGTTCACAAGACAATGCAGTGAAATAATCTTTGGATAAACAAACAAGATCACATCAGTTTCGAGATTTGCCTTTTCTATGTGCATGTCGAGGAAAATATCATTTACATTCTTATAACTTATTGGTAATCTTGGAGAAAGTGACAGCTGGCGGAACAATATGGCGAAATTATAGCACTAATGTTTTGCATTAATTTCACTGTTTTCAGGATTTTTCCAATGATTTTAATGTGGTTATATTCATTGTTTATATACGAAGGAAAAAGATGGGATCTTGCATTTGAGACGAATTTACGGAGGTGGCGCCAATGGTATTTTTGGGGAAGTCCCTTGTACCTAGGAAGGTTTTCGTTTAGCTCTGGTTGGAAAAAAAAAAAAAAAGTGGGTAACATGAATGGGGGTAAGGAGAGGAGAGGTTACGCTTCCTTAACATATTGCTTCGAAGATCTGTATCTATAGATTCTACGAGGATGAATTTGTTCCACACGCAATCTCTGCTTGACTTGGAGCAAAAAATAAATGATAATAAGAATAACCTTTAGTAGCAGCAAAAGTTAAACAGTAAAGGCGATTTACAATCCCATTATGCCATAGACCGCAAAGTCAAGACTGAAACAAAGTGCAAGTCATTGCGTATCTCAAGCAACACAACCACATGTTAAAAAGTTGCTTGTAATGTATTCAATGATCCTTGTTGTGAAGATAAACGCTCTACTAGTCTACGGACTCTAACCATTAGATTCGGCGAAATAAAAAATAGGAATCCACATTCAGGAAAATAAAACAAGCAAATATGCTAACAAAGTTCTGAAATTTCCATCAACTATCCGTAGCCTAAAGACACATAACGTGATGCTATACATTGTTCAATAATTGCGCCTTTCCTCCCTGTCTTCTCAAGGTCATACGTGGAGGACGATAAACTCTCACTCTCAAGATTTTACGCAGATACACACATACAACGAAAAACTAACTAAACCTCTGTAGATTCATTAGGTTTGCTATTTGCAGAACCATTCTCAAATGCCGTTCAAAAAAGGAATAATTGAAATATTTGCGAAACAGAGAGAAACAGTCGTTCACCAAGCCGTTTGTTACAAGGTCGCCCGAGGAGGAGACAGTTACCGTTCTTTGTTTAGATTTTTGTCTCTGTCGTAAAATTCCCTGACTTCGTTATTGTTATCTTTATATTTTGTATTGGTTTTCCTGTTATTTATCGTTATTATTGTTATTATTATTATTGTTTTATTATTATTATTATTATTATTATTATTATTATTATTATTATTATTTTTGTTGTTGTTGTTATTGTTATTATAATTATTATTGTTATTATTATTACTATTTTATTATTATTATTATTATTATTTTTATGATGATGATGATGATGATTAGAGTGGTATTATCATTATTGTTGTTGTTGTTATTATCGTCATTACTATTATCATTATTTTTGTTATAATAATAATAATAATAATAATAATAATAATGATAATAATAATAATAATAATAATTATTATTATTATCAATTTTATTATAATTGTTAATAATAATATTATTAAAGTTATTACTGTTGTTATTGTTATCATTATAATCGTTATCATTGCTATTGTCACTATTATTATTATCATCATCATCATCATCATTATTGTTATTATTATGATTATTATCATCATTATTATTATTATCATTATTGTTATTATTATGATGATTATTATTATCGTTATCATTATTATCATTATTATATTATGATAATGATTATGATAAATAATGATAAAAGCATAGTAAATATATTGATAATAGTAGTAATGATAATGATAACGTTGATAATTGTTATAATTATCATTATCGTGGTTCCTTTTTTGTATTTGTGCCGGCTTCATGAAAATCTCTTTGCTGTTTTTATGGTGTTTACTCTTTATTATAGTAAATTTCATATGTGCGCAAACACACTCACTCACTTACAAATACACTCTCACACTCACACACACTCACACACTCACACACAAACGATAATAGCAATGGTAAACAATAGCGGGAACAGGAAAGGCATATAATCTAATTTCGACCAAGGACAGCGACATGGCGACACAACCAGTCTTAAGAACCTAGGCTAAGGTTCTTCCTCTGCCCCTAGTATCATGGACACCAGCGCTGAGGAAGGGTCAGTTTCTCCCTGCTCTCCGATTTTTGTGTGAAGTCTCCCTCAAAAGATACCTAAATACTTAGCCTAAGACTATGGCAAGTGAAGGGATCGAGACGAATAAACCAAGAAGGAAAAAGTATTTTATATGTGGTTATTTTTATACCATACAAGTGTTGATGTGAGCGTGGCAGGTGAGTCGTCTTTAATTGCGGGCGTCTGTATGAACCGGATTTTACAACGTTAAGAAATCTTGGAATGAACAGTATGTGGGCAAAAGAATGATAAATCTGAGGATAGGAACAAGAGCGGGAGGTAGACCTAGTACCTGATAGATGAGCCACATGGTTGAAGATATGTGAGTTGTGTAAGCAATGGATGTAGAGGAGAGATGTGTGTGGAGGAGAAAGATTTGACCCGGTGACCCTGACTAGCTAGGGTTTGAAGCCAGTAGAGTGGTTAAAAGCAAAATAAATGTGCTAGACATCTAAGGTCATATAGCACCATAGGAAGGTACAGTAAGGGTTAGTGAAAGGCGGTTGAGTTAGTAGTTACGTGCTTACGTCAATTATCTAGATTAATATTGAAAAGGTTAAAGATGGATAAAGGAGTTGATGAGTGAATGGGTTAAGGTAGGGTTAGGTAAGGGGATTAGATCAAGTGAAGGATATGTAAGCGAATATTTCAGTGTAGGAGAGCTATACTTTAGTTGATCTATGAGTGATAACGGTTACAGTGCGTGTTGGAGAATTTGAAGGGGAAGGAGCCAGGGGGTGAGATGAGGAATGAGAGGGGGAAGGTGTTGCATCGGGAGGGGTATCAGGAGGTGGAGGATCTGGGGAAGAGCATAATTGTGACATAAGGGATTCACGTATGTATCCAGGAGGGAGTGGAAGGGATAGAGGGGATGAAGGGAGGGTTAATGTAGGTAGAGCTGGAGCTAGGGGGGATGGGCTGTGTTGGGAGGGAGTAGGAAGAAGGGGTGTAGGGGGAATATGAGTTGGAGGAGGATGGATATCGGCGGTCACTTTGAGTGTGGAGGGAGCGGGAGTTGTGGAATTTGAGGGTGGATGACGGGTTTCGGTGTCAGTTTAAGACTCGAATAGATGATTTTGAAATATCTTCAAGAGTATCTATAAAAGAGTTGGTTGGGGAGTTTTGTGAGACAAAGGTTTTCTTATGAGGGGGGAAAGAGGAGACTGGTGACTGAGGAGTAGAGGCAAAGGTAGGTGTTGGGGCTACAGTAGAGATTGGAATGTTTGGATTTAGAATGGCAAAAGAATTTGACTGGGGAAGGTAGGAGGTAGAAGTGGGGAAATAAGATATAGGAGGGATAAGTATAGGGGAGGGTGTAGGAACGTCTCGGGAGAGAAGAGAAGGGGCAGAGCGAGCGTAGGGAGTAAGAGAAAAATCTCGTCGACGTGCTTCCTGTCTGGCTTCACGTAGAGTCAAGTCTGAATCTGAGAGTTGTCACCTCAGACTCAGATTTGTAGGTGGGGCAGCCCCTATAAAATACATGGGGGCCGCCACAGTTGGCACATGTGCGTGACTGTAGAGCAGTTTGATCAAGTATGACCAGGTTGGGCACATAGAGGACATCTAGCTGTGGAACGGTAATGTTTGGCAGGATGTCCTAAACGCCATCTATATTGGCGGGGAGGAGGTTGATATGGTCGGACAGGGAGGGATTCTCCACCAATGTAAACATTAATGGGAAGGTCATGTATATGGAAAGTAATTTTGGCAATGTTAGTGGGGTTCTTACGATGACCTCTGGAGGAATGGAGTAGCACTGTACTGATATCGCATCATAGTCCGTGAGGCAGGCGAGTAAGTCTTCTCCACAATCTGACCATTTATTGTTATAGATAGGTCAGTTTGCTGGGGAGATAAAGACAGTTACGGTGCAAGTATTGAGGGTTGGATGAGGTTCTGCAGGAATGGGGTTACCAGAGAGATCAATTAGAACTGATAATGCTATAGCTTGGTTTTCAGATATTACTGTGACGAGACGGGAACTATCCGGTCGGCTACGGAAAGAAGCTTTGCCTACTTGTTTTTGGAGACATTGCTGGAAGAGAAGAGTGTTGTCAGAGTAGGGAACTGTGTGAGGGATCATGAAAAATCGGTCCTATTTGGCTGGGCTAAATAGAGGATTTAACATATTTGTAGAGAGGAGGGTAGTAGAAGGACGGAGAGTAGTGTTGAGGGAGGTTGTATTATGGAGAGGTGGATAATAAGGCTGTAAAGTAGTAATAAGGGAGGATGGGGTAGTTGATGAGGAAGGTTGTGAGGGTAGAGGTGATAAAGTTGAGCATGTTGGGAGAGGAGGAATGTCTCTTGGAGATT
>NC_051392.1:6380321-6397821 GCF_015228065.2 Penaeus monodon | reverse complement strand
AGCTCTCACTCGTCAGCATCATCTAATATGCTCCTGACGCCGACCTCAAACGATTGCCGAGAGTCACCGTTGGTATCGCGTGGCTCAGCTTCCTCGTTGAGTACCAGGAGCTCCGTGCCCTTGTCGACCGCGAAAAGAAGTTTGACTTTGCCGTCGCCGTCTTCACCGACGTCTCTCGAATCGGCGCTCATCGGGCTGGCGAAGACAGCTATAGCTCCTTCGAAGTTAGTACTTAGTCCCTGTCATTCATCAGTTTTATGTGTGAGGAGGAGCACCTAATGTAGATTTTGTGTGCAACGGTTTTGAATGAACCACGATCTTATAAGTTGTAATGGTTATCAAGCTTTCCTTCTTTTCCCCTCAGGATCCTTGCTGACCCCTTGGAGAAGCTCGTCGAACAGCGAAACGAACTCATGTCTGAGCTTATTACAACTGTAGGAAGCAGAAGGTAGGTTTTACCTGTAACCTTTATGTGTTAGTACCAAATCATGAAATGTGCATCCAGTATGGACTAATTATACACAATTAATTCTTTGTATGCGGTCGTTCAAGTCTGATATCATAACCAAAGAGTAATATGAAGATCTTAATTACATAATAATCTCCCTCAGAGCAAATAATCTGTTCGTGAACCACGCTCAGCAGTGGCACTACTTGCTGGTGTACGCCGAGGAAGACGCTGCCCTTGGCACTAAGCTGCGGAAGATACTGGAGGGGTACGAGTACGTTACTGTGGCTGGGCCGTGGGAGGTCCGGCTGGGTGACCAAAGACTCGATGTGTGGCAGAAACTCCTTGAATCCTCGACGATGGTCCTCGTGCTGCTTTCCCGCGCCCTCCTCCGGGACGAGGTGCTGGGGATCTGCTTCCCGGGGACTCTCATCCGCACGAATTCGGTGGTGCCGCTGTTCGTGGAGCCACTCGAGGAGGAGGAGATCACGCCCACTCTCAAGCCCATCATCCACCGGTCTGGCGAAAAGATCTACAGGCACGACTGGAACGCCAAGTCCTGCATCCAGGCACTCCACAAGTCTTACACGTTTGACGTCCACTACGGCCGCGAGGTGTTCCTCCTGGAGCAGTTACTTGAGGAAATAAGAAGTGATGTAAATTATGTTTGCAGATGTGGAAAGTGTTGACTTATTTTTGTGTGTGTAATTTTTGACATTTGTCTTACATCTTGATGAAAGGTAGCCAGTGCCAATCCATATATAAACCTTGACCAGTGCGGCATTTTCTTACTGTAGCTTGGTGTGAGACTTTTTCTCAATAAAAAAAATGATTTGTTTGTAATTTGCAATTCATTTGAAATCCATCAATGCAATGCAAAATTAGACATATCCAAAGATTTGTCACAGCTACTACTCTAAAATGATGTATGCTTTTGTTTCAAAGGTGGCATTACAAATCCTTTAGTTTTATATATATGTAAAGTGAACACCTGTAGGTCTTCCAAAACAAAATAAAATATCTAGAATAATGTTATTTTTTGTCAGTTATATAATATTCTTGCAATACAGTTGAAGCAATGTAACAAGATAGAAAATACATTTTTTTATAAATTTAAGTTGTGATTCTTCAGTCTAATGTTTTTTGAAAAATGCACATTAAAAAAGAGCAGAACAAAAGAGAAAGGGTAAACAGTCAGCTAGAGGGCCCTTCACACCTGGTTTGATTTCTTTTTTTATTATTTTTTAAACATCATTGAATCTCAGCAAAAGAAAGATAAGAACACAAAAAAATCAATGTTATCATCATTTTAATAAATCCAATTTTCACATACCATCACTTCACACACATTCACTCATTTCACATTAAATAAATGTTTATCATACCTAAACTTTCTACAGTTATCAGTGCACCTTACTTCACCTAGGCATTCCGACAGTTAAATGTTCATTTTACTCTTTAGCCAAATGCAAATGTTGTATCAAGGAATTGTAATGTTCTTCACACAATTCACTTCTATCAGGTAGGAGGGCTAAAAAAATATATACATACATGCACATGAATGAAAATGTTTTTTGGGAAACTTTCCAAAAGAGAACTTAGATTGAGCAGTTCATTCAAAAAAAGATGAACCTGACCTTTGATGATTTCTTTTGGTGTTCTGTAAAATACTTAATGACTTGGTCCCATGCAAGTCTTGATATATGGATTTACAGAATAAAGGATAATTCAAGGTATAGAAGAGGACCTTTAATGGAAAAAGCTTGAAGAGGAAATAAGAAGCAAATAAAGGGGATTGCAGAGAATCATTAACTATAATACTGTTGCTATGATCAGCATAGTTTAATAACTAAACAGCATATTATCAATTATCATCATTAATGATACTATTAATAATAATAATAATAATAATAATAATAATAATAATAGGTGCAATTATTAGCCATGCCATATTAGGAAGATCGTCAAATATAATACTGTTACTACAATCAGAAGTCAAAATACTGACTTTAAAGGATAAAGTGAAATAAAGAGCACAGTATCAACGATTAATTGCCACTATTAACAATAATAAAAATAATTATCAAATTTTAAGGTTTTCTTTTAATTTCAAAACAAAAATTCATATAAATCACTGCAATACCACTACAGATAATTTTATTAAATGCCCAATACTTACAAGTTACAATCAGGAAGTTGACTTAATATTGCTGCTTCCACACAAAGCCAAGTAACAGGCATGCAAAAGTCTCTGCTTCATTGCTTACATTACAATAGGATTTTGTCTTCCACATTATGCTTTTGTGTTACAACAAAGGGCACAGGAGGGTAAACAGTCTCTCTCTCCTGTTACTAATGTGCGTCTGTACAACTAAATATTTTTGTGACCAGGGCTGGGGGAAATAACAAACTGAGCTATACTGAAACTTAACCAAGAAAATGTAAAAATGTGACTAAATGGAACTGATATCTTGTATTACGTAAATTTGCTACTGTACAATAATCAATTAAGTGTGGGCTTATAGTCAAACATTTTGCTCTCACAGAAATTACTACATGGAGTAAATATGCACCATTACTGGTAAGCTATTCCGACCACAGGTTCATTTATGAGACAGAAGATATTATCTTCTGTAACTTAGACTCTTTCTTATATTGTCAACTGATATAAATAATATCAAAAATAGGCTTTTGGTTGTTAAAGAATGACTGGTTTGTGGTACAGCACTTTTGATAAATGAAGATTTGAAACCTTATTATTTCTTTCCATTAGATTAATGCTAAGGAGTAGATCAAAACAGATTCTGAAATGAAAACAACATATCAGATATAATGAGCTGAACTGAATTAATGTTGAAAATAGTCTTTAAAAATGAATAAAATTTCTTTTGAATGGACAAAAATGAGCCGACCCCAGCCCTGTTTGTGACTTCATGAGAAATGGAAAAAAACAACAACAACCTTGGCAAGAATACATTGTCATATTTAATTCCACTTATAAACTTATTCACTGCAGAATGCAAAAAATCATATATGCAAGGTAATATAACATTTAATGATTATATATTCAGTCCTCTTCTAGTATAAAAATGACAGTTAATGTATCAATTTGCAACAAAATATTTGTACCTCATACCATTATAGTAGTATCTCTCTTTATTAAATGAAAGGGAAACAAAAAAATTGCATTTAAGAACAGTGAAAAAATCAAAGTGACAAGGTTCTCTGTGCTTAGAAAACCTCATACACAGTTCAGTAAGACCTTATGAAAAGCCAATATCCTGGGCGGCACAAATTCTTCTGCTACTTTCCCATAATATATCTAAGGCTTGGCCTCAAAAATGGTTAATCACAGGCTAAATCAACACACGCAGGTACAGACAGACATGAAGGCAAAAAGAGAAAACCTGCCTATCTGCTTCACACTATGTCACATTCTTTACTTGTCACACTAGTCGTTTAATGCCTTTTCTCACAAAGCATTTAAAAAATAATGAAGCATATCATTTGTGGTTGGCATATTGGGGATACAATGAGATAAACATAGGTCACAGGAACCTATCATTATTTTCTCAACTAAAAAAAAAAAAAAAAAAAAAAAAAAAAAAAAAAAAAAAAAAAAAAAAAAAAAAAAAGAATATACCAAAAATGGCACTTTTATTTACCAATTCTTGTAGGTGTTCTTGAGCCTGCTCCATTTGTGCATTACATAAATGTATACATATTTATGTGTAAATGTAAATACATGTGTGTGTGTGTGTGTGTGTGTGTGAGTGTGTGTGTTTGTATAAAATATGTAATATAATATATATATATATATATTATATTATATATATATATAATATATACATACATATAAAATATTATATACATACATATATAATAATATATATATATATATATATATATATATATATATATAAATATTATATATATATATATATTATAATATATATTATATTAAATATATATTATATATATATAATATATATATGTATATATACAAATATTATATAATAATATATATTATATATACATAGTATTTATATATATATTATATTACTTATATTAGTATATTTATATATAATAATTTATATTTATATATAATATTTATATATATATATAATAATTTTATATATATATATACATACATTTATAATATATATATAATCATTATATTTATATAATATAATGTAATATAACATAATATATATATATATATATATATATATATATATATTATATATATTATATATATATATGTATATATATATTTATATATATATATATAATATATATATAATAATATATTAATATTATATTAGTATATATGTAATTATTTATATATATATATATTATATATATATTAATATATTTTTTATATATATATATATATTATATATATATATATATATATATATATATATATGTATATATGTATATATATATATATATATATATTATATATATATATATATATCATTATATATATATATATATATATATATATATATATATATATATATATATTTATATATATCTATATTATATACATACATATGTATACCAAACACATACCCACATATACGTGTATGCATATATATTTACATTTTTCAGATAATCTATAGATTTCAGTGATAGTGAGAGGGTTAATCAACTAGAGTTTTGTAAATAAAGAGTCTTTAATTTCAGTAATATGTGATATTAATAATAACAATAAAGATAATAATACTATTAATGGAAAATAAAATATACAATGTGAGAATGTATGTTTCTTCCTTGTATGAATATGACATTCATTGTGCCAACTTCATGAAACAATTACCCAGTACAAAAGCATATGTTCCTCAAACCTGAGTTTACTTCTCTCTCAAGACAGAAAAGAAAGAGTATTAGATGATAATGACATTTAACAAAGCAATAAAAATATAACGTCCTTGATACTGATATCAAAGCAACAAAATCATACAAATCTTGTACCAAGATGTATATCAACGGGAAAAAGATGTTACTGTATAATGTGTACTCCAATTTTGTGGTGTTCTCTTAAACTTAGAAATTTCAAGTTCATTCCTACAAAAGTCGAATGTGCTAAATAATGCACACAAAAGTGACCATTCATTCTCAATTATTATTCTTAGGCAATCCCCACACATAAATATAATAACAACATATACAAAAGCCCTAGTTTATTGCTGAGATCAGTACCCCCTTAGGCCATTGTATACTAGGCCTATGGATTCTTGATTCAATATCCTTGATAGCTCTGTGGAAAAAAAGAAAATGCATATTAGGATAACTTTTATGTGCTAAATTGGTAAAGCTGTAAATCTTAGTAGCATATCTAATTCATGTCTATTCCCTACAAATTAATATATTAAAACAATATATGAAAATATATAGTTCAAAGGTCCAGTGAAAATCAAGAAGAATAGTTACTCATTTTAAGAAAGAAAGATAAAAGAAAGAAAGAAAGAAAAAGAAAAGGAACAAAAAGGAAAGACAATAACCAAAAGAAAAAGAAGAAATAGAAAAAAGAAAGAAAGACATATTTACATATACATCAGTGGTTCCCAAAGATATGTCACAGAGTCAGCAGGAGGGTTGTGATACCTTGAGGAGTGTCATAGGCCATTTTACTAGGTGCTAATCAGTTTTCACAATATGAATACATATACACCATCTATTCAAATGGATACTGCATTACAGTTTGTTAATAAAGCTTGAACAGAGAGGTGAATTTTGTTTTTTGGTCTCACTTTTAAAAATATATAGTTAACAGATAATGTTTGTGCCTTGTGGGTGTGTTAGATATTTGAGAATGGGGTCAAGTGTAAAATGGTAGGGAACCACTGATTATATATATATTATATCTATATCTATCCATCTACCTAATATATATATATATATATATATATATATATATATATATATATATAATATATAATATATATATAATATCTATATATATATATATATATATATATTAATATATATATATATAATACATATATACTATATATATATATATTATATAATTATATATATATAATATTATATATATATATATATATAATATATACTATATACATATATACATATATACATATATACATATATACATATATACATATATACATATATACATATATACATACACACACACACACACTTACCATCTTTGTCTGCTTGTGAAAACTCTGATTTGGGGAACTCTACATCAAATGTGATATATAAAGTGCCAAATAGGTTGTTATTTTCATAATTGGGCATCCCCTCTCCCTTCTTGCGGATACGAGCCCCAGGCCATGTGGGTTTCTCTCGTACAATGTGAACCTGCAAAAGTAAACTAGTGAAGACGAAGCAGCACACTGATAAACTTTAATTATACCTTATATAATGAAATACCAAACTACATACATTATGTATTATTTACTAAATGGTTAATGTATAAAACAAATAAATGTGCTTGATATCAAAGGTCATATACATCTATGGTAAAAGTATTGTGGTGAAAAGGGTAAAAATGAGTTGATGTTTAGGATACAAAATTTTAGATGTCAAAGATTGTAGAGTGCTATCGGATACTAAGACTATGGTAGTGAAAAAGTTACCGAGGATAGAGCAAATGGAGAGTATCTATTTGTCTAAAGGAGTAACCTGTATGAGGAAAACTGCAAAAGAGCTATTATGAAAAGATTAATGGATAATATAGGTAGAAATAGTAGCTGGAGAAGTAGGATAAGAATCCATGGAATGGGAACAGGTGAAGTTGGTGAAGTATTAGGGAAGAATGTCAAGAGGGGAAGGATCCGGAGAATGACAAAGCTGCGATATAAGGGAGTCACATGACTATCCAGGTAGGAGCAGTAAGGATAATGGGGAAAGAAGAGGGAATGGTGCATATGGAGAAGGGGAGGATGGGGTGTAGTGGAAGAGAGTGGGAGGAAGAATAGCAGGGGAAACTTGAAGAGGAGGAGGATGGATATTGGCAAATACTTTGAATGAAGTGGAAGTAGGAACAGAGAGATTGGAGGGTAGATAAGGGGCAGAGCATTTTCTTAGGTCAGGTTTAGAAAGTTTTGGAGGTCTTCTAGAGTTTCTGGAGGGGAGTAAGGTGGGAAGGTCTGAGAAAGGTAGGTTATATTGTGAGGAGGAGAAGAGGGGATAGATGTCCGAGGAACAGAGGAAGAGGTAGGTGTAGGAGAGGATGTGGTAGGAGATGATAGGGTGGAATGTTTAGATTGCTTGGTATGACAAGCTTGGTATGACAAGCCCCTCTTCCTCTGAGGAGGAAGAGGGGTAAGCATCAGGGAAGTGATATAAGTATAATAATAATGAGTAAATTTTATGAATAATTAGGTATCTAAGTATATCTGATATCTCATGGCAAACTCTTATTGGCAGTGTAGTGACATCATTAGCTTTGCCCCATTTTATGGTAAATGTTATTTCAGTGTATTTTTTAAAATATGGTTCAATAACAATAAAAGTAAAGAAAAGATCCAAAATCAAAAAGGCATTGAATATCTGCAATCAATAAAGGTAATGATGTGGCGATTAGATTGGTAAATGCCAAAATGGATTTCCATCAAGATGGGAGAAGTTATACCTAAGTAAAAATACCTTGGGTTTACCAGTGAAGTAAGTCAGGGTAGATAATGCATGAGCTTGGGACTCCAATGTAAATAATAATAAATAAATCATTTAGTTTTATTCCTTTTGTTACAATGGATATTCTTGGTGTGACATGCTGTTTTATTTTGCTTCTAAATTACCCATTGTGCGTAAGGAATGGCCAGGGTTACCATACACTGAATGTAGGTAAGCAAGATTGCTAGGCAAGATCACTACCGCTGCACCACACACATGTAACTGTGACAAGGCATGAACAATCAGTACAAATGTGAAAGGAAACTTTGCCTACTTGTTTTTGGAGACATTTTTGGAAGAGAAGGATATTGTCTAAGTATGGGGCTGTAGGGGTAATCACAAAGAATTGTCCCCACATGGCTGGGCCAAAAAGGGTACTCAAAAGGTTTGCAGAGGTAGAAGCAGTATAAAGACGAGGCAGGGAGGAAGATGGGGTGGTGTTGGGTGAGGTAGTACTGTGGGAAGGAGGACAATGTGGGTGAAGAGTATTAATAAGGGGGGGAGGGTGAAGAAGACTGTGCAGTAGAAGGTGTAGTGGAGTATGTTGGGAGAGGAAGGGGTAATGAGTCATGACCTGGGTGGATGACTCTGAATGTATAGAGGTGACAGCAAACATCAGTATCAGTGGTGCGAGCCATGGTCAAAGGAGAGGGAGGGTCCCCAAAAGGGGACAAAAGCATAACTTCCACACTTTGCTTTGTTTTTGACATACCTTGTGCTTATCCAAATGTTCAATGTCCAACTCAAACCCTAGCAATGCCTCTTGAAGAGACAATGTAACATTGGTATACAGGTCATCACCTTTTCTTTCAAACCTGCAATGCATTAAAAACATAAGTCATGGAACAAAATATATATATGGGTATGTGTATATGAAGCAGTTCAAAAGGCCTTCATCTTGATGCCAATGTTATGGAAAATATAAAAATAATAATTCAAGCCACACATTTAGTAGATGGCCATGCAATAATTGTGGTACATAATGCAAAAATGGGAAAATCTGGAACATCAGTAACAATTAAAATACATCCTGAATAACTGCTTTAGTCAAGAGCATCACAACATTCACAATTGCATTCCAACTTACAAACAATATTAAAATATTTTCCAACTTATGAAGTGGCATAAATTAATATTTAACAACCCCTCTTTGCTCCTCATATCTTTTGCTCACTTCCCATTTGTTTTTTAATTAACAAACCGGCACAGTCTATAAAGGGTCAATCAAAAAATCTATGCTTTCTCCAGAAAACATAACTATTATTTCCTGCAATTTTATTTGTTGGCTTCTTTTCATGAGATTTTCCAATTGGTAGTGGTGTATGTATGGTTTTAACTGGAACTACTTTGGTCTTTTTATTGTTGCTGACATTGCATCAGTGGATTCAACTTTGCAGCAAAAATAAAAAACCTACTTATACAGTTGTTACTATTGTGTCCACTTCATCTACAACAGAAATTCACATCTATTTAACATTCATAAGAATCAGAATGAGAATAAGACTACAAACAAGAATAATATGAATAAAAATATTAATAATGATAAGAAAAACAAAAATAACAGTAAGATTAAAGAGTATTAATAACTTCATCATTAACTCACTTTTCATGTGGCTGGGTCTTGATTCGAATGACAAGGTCTCCAGGTTCACCATCAATATGGGGCTCTCCCTCACCAATGAAACGATGTTCCTGTCCGTCAACCATGCCAGGCTCAATCTCAAATTCAAGAGTTCGCTCTTCATTCACCAACCTGTAAATTTGAGAAACAATTATGATGTGGAGGAAGAAAGATAAGAAAAAAATATTGATGTACATGCTGATATATAGTCTATGATTAACTTAAGGATATCAAACTTTCCGGGTAATGGTAGTGATAAACCCCCCAAGTCTGAAAACATTAATAAAAGTGCCTCCAGCTGGTAATACCAGACAGAATATTAATTTAGAAGTATAATATAATGGTAGCACATAAGTGTTTTTCATGTAAGGAATTCAATGGCTTGACCGATTCCCTTACTTCCTTATTTACTACTGCATGAGACATGAGCTATACAGGTCCAAAGGTGTTCTCAGACCAATTGCCTGAATATGTTTTTTTTTTAAGAGATTGTTAGTTTAAACTTTCACTATAACATATGCATCAACAAGGACATGTCTATGCACTAAAATCATGAGACTGCCGTACATATTAACCCATTCGCCCCGTTTGGCATCTATTCTTGCCATTCTCTCAATGGACGCCAATACGTTTGGCATGTAATCTTGCCATGGCATCTATGGGCCCCGTAACGTTTGGCACGTATTTTTGCCTTGATGACTGACCATAGACTGACAGTTTATTATTTTTTTCAACCTAATACTTGGCTCTGTTACTAGTCTTATTTGACTGGTTGATAAATATGTGACGTATGTAATTTATGACATATGTAATTGTCGTAATTATTTATGACTTGTAATCATGTGATTTGTTCACACTAGATTGCATGATTATGATGTACCTTGACCTGACTGGCTGGAAACTAGTAATTGCTTTGATTGGTGCATCAGGTCACATGGCGTGATCTGATTGGTTAGTCATGTGAATAAAAGGTCAGTCAAAGGCTCATTCCAGCAGAACGATCGCAGCCATGGAAGGTATGAAGGTATATTCTCTCTTACAAGTCTTGTACTAAAGAAAAAAAAACTAAACTTACACAGTGTGACATCACATATCAATACAAAGCTATTTTTGAACATCAAAGTGAAGCTACATTCACTTCTGCTTTTCTTCCTTTTCTGTTGAATGAAATGATAAAAAACATGGTGTGATCTCTTATATGGACAATGCACTACTTCTGAATATCAAAATGATATTTGGCTTGCTGCTCTGCTTCATTTGAAAGTTTGAAAAAAAACACAAAAAAACGGCTAAGTCCATACTTTTACATCTCGTGCAAAAACAACACTAACTTTTAGCATCAAAGTGTTGATGTCATCAGATAGTGTAGAGAACTTGGAAGCGATTCAGTATATCTCCTCAATACAAAGGCGAATAGATGCCTAGAAAAAACTATGAGAAAAGTACAGTTTCTACACATTGCCCTTATATAAAACGCAACTTTCATAATAAATCTATGGATAGATTTCTGCAAAAATTATATGATGGTCTTTGCGCCGCCGCGCCGCTCCAGAATAAATCCCGTTGCGGCGGCCCACGCGGCTGGCAACTATTACCGTGAGCGGCGCTGAGCGACGAGCGAAAAATTCCGGGGCGAATGGGTTAAGTTATAGACGATAGCTTAAGCTGACATCTTATAAGAGTATTTTTAGGCAATTGTTCAGAAAACTTTAGGAAATACATGTCCTCATAGGTCTACTCCCCCCATATCCATTTATCAAAATATAACTAAGACTAAAACTATGGATATAATCATATTTATTATCATGTCCCTTTAGGCAAAATCACTGTAAATAGTCATTTAATCAATCATTATAGTGCTCCCTTCATCAATGTTTTTATAGAGTCCATCAATCACAAAACAATTTTGTCCCTATATATAGGATGCAACTTACTTTACATTTGGACACTCGTCACACACTTGCTGCTGAGTCATCTGGAACCTGCCAGGGCCCAGCTGTCGTGTCACCATTTCCTGACGACAGTTGCATTTACGTGTGCCTGATGCTGATCTTAGGACTGGCTTGTTGCGCACCATCTAAAATTTATGACGTTGCAAATGCTTTCATTGAAAGATTTAAGACAATATACAAAACAGCTGATCTAATTGATATTAATCACAAAAGTACTAAGACCTCATTGTGGCTAATCACACAACTCATGTTGTGTGATTAGGTAATCCCCATTATTTCAAAAGAATAATAAGAAAAGAAAAGATAGAGGGAGAGAGAAATTGGAGAACGAAGAGAGAGAGAATATAATAAATATAAAGACTGACCTCAACAAAATTTCCAACATACAGTTCTTCCAGTGTGACCATCATGTCCATAGTAATATCACCACCTCTTGGCACTTCCCTCTCTCTGGGATGTCCACCACCAAAACTAAATCCGAAGTCACCGAAAAAGCTGGCGAAAGGATCCATTCCTCCAAAACCATCTTCCTTGGCTACACATTCCTCTCCACACCTATAATGCAAAAAACAAATAAAATGAAGGAATGTCTAAAAATGTAAAAAAAAAAGGAAAAAAATACCAATAGTGAATCCAGGAAAAAATCATGAAAATAAATACATGCTTCTCAATCACTTCAAATTCTCATTAGTATAACAAAAATCTAACTCAAAAATATTTCTTTGAAAGCAATTACATCAAAAGAAAATCTAATTCTAAAGCTAATTATCCATTTATTGCACTAGTTGTTTCTATCATTAGTTAAGTGTGAACCACATGTTAACCCCTACAATCTGGATGACATACCAACGCGTCATGAAAAAGATTTCACTTAACGGGTGGGTAATGTGAACATGGCATCATGGAAAAGATTGGCTGAAGGCTGGGGTGACAGAATATTGCCATCACCTTGGCTGAGGGCCAAGGTGATGGTGAAGACTCGCCATGAATGCACAAAGCTCCTGGAAGGTGATTAGACTCATTGTGCATTTAGGAAGGGGCTTTACATTATTTTCATTGATAAACTAGTGTGGAATGTACCATCCTTGAGCTATGATTAGAAGTGTGCCGGTTCCAAGGAGGACGCTATTTCCGTGCTCAGGATCCTATTCCTGCCTGCTGTGACTGGCAGCACAGGTTGTATTACAGAAAAATGAATGTTATGGGGAAAAAAATAAAATAAAAATAAAAATAAATAAATAAAAGAAAGACAAATAACAGTGTTACTTATTACTATTATTATTATTATTGCATTGAGTTATGGACTACCCTAGAGAGATAAGGAGCTGGTGCTAGGAAAAGTTTTTTACTATCTGGATAAAGCAAATCAAATGACAAATATGAACACTGAAAAATGGCAAAAATGCTGAAAACACTCATGCAGAAAAAGTAAAAATAAAATTGCAAAGAGGAGGCACTGAGTCTTGTTACCCCATACATGTAACCATGTGTGCCTTGCCTACAAGCTGCACATCTGTGAGAGTGGTCACTTAAATAAGTCTAATGCCTGTATTTTGGGCCATGTGATGGCAGTGAAGCATCTGGACCTAATGGGTTAATGACAAAAAAATAAACTTATGAGCAAATCCTGATTTACTTTGTTAACCCAATGGTGACAGAAGTTTCACATGCCATACTAGACCATGCTCCATGCATTAGGGCAAAATTTCCACTATGATTTTGGCTGAAATATACACAATTTTCCAAGGAAAGAGGACAAGAAGGGATTTAAGACTAGACTGGAGGAGCTACAACTCCTAAATAATTACAGTTATGGCCAAACAAGCAAAATTCTGTTTGGTAGACTTAACACTTCACAGCCAGGTGGCATGTATGTACATGCCATGGCATGCCTGGACAATATTCTGGGTGGCATGTGTATAAATGCCATGATGCACCAGTCCCGTTTTCTGGGGGCATGTATGATCATGCCCTGCATGCTATGGTGCAGACACAATCGCCTGGTGGCAGGGCCTGGGTCACTACGAATACAGCCCCAGAAGGGAGGGTTTTCGTATTGGGAAACCACCTGGCAGCACTGTGTTAATTGTTTGGCATAGAGGTACATGACACCCAGAAAAGAGTCCAGTAATTCTACTGCATGCATGTACAATGGGTTAAGTGAGTAAACACTTCTTCAAAGATCTTCATTTATTACCAAATAGGAGCATCTGTAAAACCTTGAAATCATATTCAAAAGATTGCCACCTACTGGAAAATGAATGCTAAGAGAAGTGAAAAATCAAAAGTAACAATGATACTGTATCTTTCTTGAAGAAAAGGAAGAGCTTTGATGCATCCATCAGCCCTAAATAATTTGAAAGGAGTATGAACAAAAAAGTGGATTATCAGGCTTGATAAGGTACATTACCAAGATATTTATCTACTTCTGTAATATGATCAGACACATATGATATAGTATTCTCTTGATCACACTACAGTGGAAAAATAGGGGCTCTCAAGGTTTTCATACTGTTGAAGATTAGGCAAACTAATCAAGACAACATCTGCAAGATCTCCTGCAGATGTTATCAGTCAATATCATCTACTGTCAAATAATGTCAATAATAAGATATAGAACTTGAGAAAACCTGCAATATCAAAGTCAAGTCATAATGGCTGAAAACAAACAAAAATAATACATGTCTATTTCCTTCTATCTCTTAATGTAAGAAACTGAAAGAATTCACTCCTCCTACTACTAAAACACAAAATAACACATTCTTCTAAATTTCTTTATTCACTGTCACCTCTTGTGAGCTTACCTGTCATATTTTTGTCGCTTCTCTTCATCAATTAGCACCTCGTACGCATTTCCCAATTCCTTGAATTTCTCTTCTGCTGAAGGATCATTTTTGTTCTTGTCTGGATGATATTCTTTGGCAAGCTTTCTGTATGCTTTCTTAATCTGATTTACACTTGCAGTTTTCGGAACACCTAGAATCTTGTAGAAGTCACGCCTGTGGAAGAGAACCCAAGGATAAGTTTAAATCTTAAACATTAGAAAATGAGAGAGGAGAGAGTAAACAAATGAGTGTAAAAGAACAAGGCGGAAAGTGTAACAGAAATAAGCAAAGCAAGGAGTAGAGATGAAGAAAAGAGTAGAGCAGAGGAGAGAAGGTAAGAGACAAGAAAAAAGAGAGAGTGGGGAAATAGACACAGAAAAAGATCACAGAATAAAGAGTGAAATTGATCTCTTAACTAAACTGATATCTTGATAATCTTACAGCAGATAAGAACTTTTGTCTATTTCTTAAAAGAAATTGTTCAAGGTTAGAGACATGTTAATTATCATCAAAGATGCAGATAAGTAATATCTAATCTGCATGAACTAGCTGAGCTGTCACAGCAATAGTAACTATGCATAATTTATCAAAACGAAAATGGCATATCCGTAAACATATTTAAAAATAAACGGTGGAAAATTAATTTTTATTAAGCCACATTAAGAATTTACAATTTAACAACTTCCGTCAGAAATTTTTTCTTATTAACTTTCAGGCTAGAAAACATAACACTTAATGCTATCAGATAATGGACTAGAGTTTAAGCTACCATAGCATGATAACTGCACTCCCCTCTGAAAAAATAAGTGGACTGCTTCACACAAAATGTTCATGCAATTACAGTTTTGACAATCTGGTAACAGAAAAAAATGTAATATAATGTCAAAACTTTTTTTTTTTTTTTTTTTTTTTTAATCTTTGCAAATTAGTTTCAAATATAGGGCACTCACTCAACATGAGTGAATTCCAACATATTTTCTCCTATGGTATAGTTCTTGTAAATAGTAAAAAAAAAAGTAAAAATTAATGATATATGTAGTAAACTGATTGCTCTAGCCTAAGAGCCTTCAGGGGTCTATGAAAATATGTGTGCAGAACAATATTGTACATGTGTAAATAACTGCTAAAAGACAGAGAATGAGTGACTTAGAAAAAATCTATAGTGGCAAGAAGTTTCAATGCTTATCAAAAGCACGATATGTGAGTGCACTCACATTTATCACTTTCATGGTGTTAGTTACATTGTATGGTATGGAAACACCACTTTTTTTTAAATGTTACATATGTTGATCAATTATTTAATTGTGTGTGTGTGTGTGGGGGGGTGCTTTTATACTTGTACATATCCATTACAGAGATTAGTACCTTTACTAATCTAACATTCATGTACCTAAGACCATATCAGCCTGAGGCAATGAGTTCTGCAATTACGGCAGCCTCCATGTTTTTAGTCCCTAAGCAAAGGCCAACAAACCCTCCTCATACATTCAGATAAACATGAGTATGAATTGGTACCTTTTTTGGTGGCAAATCATCAGCTTGGTCTACAAGGTGTCTTGCCAAGAGACATAATGGTGGTTTGTTGGCCTTTGACAAGATATCAGGAGCATGAAGGCTGCAGTAATCTCTTGAAAATATATACAAGACAATTATATTAGACTTTTTACTATTGGGGCATTTGTTAACGAGAGTGATGAACCCCCCAGAGACAAATTCCCAAAATCAGATTTATAATATATACACTCTACCCAACAGGGAACTCGCACATACCTAAAAAATGGGAACAACTTGTAGAAAACGCAACATTAAGAACTACGGCTGAGTGAGGGTGTTGTGGACTTTGCCTCTAAGTGGCGATATGCAATGGATGTTCTTGTCTTTTTGTGGTAACATGAGGCCGCAGCAGATGAACTGGTGTAATCAAAGACTATTTCTTATGCTCTATAAGATGACCGTGTCCATTTCCCTCTAACTCTGTGTGTCACCCTCAGTAACCCTAAGCACTACTGGCTCTTTATTACACACCACAGTAAATTTCAAGCTAATATTGATATAGCCAATATATCTGTAAGTCATGTTCTGGAAACTAATGAGTCAGGTAGTAGCATTTACCATTGCTTTTTACTTTCAACTTATGATAACTCTTGTCACAAAATAAATAATTCTCTAAAACTCAGGAATCTATTGATTCAATGCACTGTTTATTTTGTAATATTTGCATGTGCAAAACTATAGTTAAACAAAATATTCCTGATACTTTTCATGTTTCCTGTGCTACGACATTCTCTACACTAAAAACAGGATTTAAAATTTCTATTCTTTGACAAAATAATGACATGTACATATCGTACATCAGTTATGTTGCAATTATTTTCAATATTAATATTTTTTGTCTAACCCAGTGCATTCTACTCAGTATAAACATAAAAATCTTTCTAACACTGTAATCATATCATCTACCTACTTAATACAGAAATGCAAGTTCCGAACAAATCTCCCTTAAACACAACACAACATTCGTCAATGATAAGATATCGAAAACGAGAAACTACACCAACAAGAAGGGAATTACATAAAAGCTATATTTAAATCCGGCGCCCCGAGCAGCTCGCGGATGTGTCTTGCTGTGATTGGCTCCGTTCCTTGCCTTATTTCGAGGCCTATGGGATTTTCTCGCGGATTTCTCGACTCTCAGGGGTCTTTAAAATGTACTTTGGACGGGTCAAAATTGTGGAAGCTACCGAGAATGGGTTCATTGTGGGTGATTAAAGGTCTAAAAGGCTTGCAATCGGAATCAGCTGATCGGACGAGCTGCTGGTTACAAATTTGTTTTTCAAGCTGGGGATCCACCTATTCATGCATTTTATGACTTAACTACGGCGTATTGTAATGTGATGGATTCATATACACACTCAAGAAGTACTCACCCCGCTTCGCAGGCTATAATTAGGAGGATCAAACAGAATCCCCATCCCCAACGCGGCGTCATTTTGACAATTCT